>NW_010390460.1:0-263 GCF_000710305.1 Buceros rhinoceros silvestris | reverse complement strand
GGCAGGAAATCCGGGATGCGGCCGGCGTCCTCCGCACGGAAGATGTGCCACAGGCCACCGGCCCGACTGCCGGTGTCCCAGAGCCGCTCCTTCAGCGCCGTGTCCACGCCGTCGACGTCAGCTTGCAAGAGCACATCTGTGGGCAGAGAGGTGCTCAGGAGGGGCCGGGGTGGGGGTCTGGTGTGGGAGGACCCCCCCATGCTCCCACCGTACCCTGCCGTGCCGCCACAGTGTGCACCAGGACACTGATGGAGTCGGTTGCC
>NW_010390459.1:1092-1329 GCF_000710305.1 Buceros rhinoceros silvestris | reverse complement strand
GAGTGGGGTAGAGGCAGAGAGTGGGGGAGAGGGAGAGATTGAAATGGAGGTAGAGTTTGAGGAAGAGAGAGAGAGCAGGGGAGAGGGAGAGAGTGAAATGGACATAGAGTTTAAGGGAGAGGAAAACAGTGAGGGAGAGAGAGAGAGTGAAATGTAGGTAGAGTTTGAGTGAGAGGTAGATAGTGGGGGAAAGGGCGAGAGTGGGGGAGAGGAAATGAGGGGGAAGAGGGAGAGGGG
>NW_010390459.1:0-1070 GCF_000710305.1 Buceros rhinoceros silvestris | reverse complement strand
GCTGCAGTAAAAAAGAAAGCTAAACCTGGCAGCTCAGCCTGCTGTGAATCAATATTTTACAGGTAGTGTACTTTGAAGAGCTGACACAAAGACAGACTTGGAGGGGGGGGGGGGGGGGGGGGAGGTGGGGGGAGAGGGAGAGAGCGGGGAGAGGGAGAGAGTGGTGGAGAGGGAGAGAGAGGGGTAGGTGGAGAGAGTGAGGGAGAGGGAGAGAGTGAAATGAAGGTAGAGTTTGAAGGAGAGGGAGAGAGTGGTGGAAAGGGAGAGAGTGGGAAAAAGGGAGTGAGTGGGGAAAAGAGAGGGGGAGAGGGAGAGAGAAGGGGAGAGGGCGATAAAGGAGGAGATGGAGAGTGGTTGCGAGGGAGATAGTGGGGGAGAGGGTGTGAGTGGGCGAGAGAGTGAGGTAGAGGAAGAGAAGGGGAGAGGGATAGAGTAGGAGAGATAGTGGGGGAGAGGGAGAGAGGGGGGAAGGGAGTGGGTCATGGAGAGGGAGACAGTGGTGGAGAGGGACACAGTGGTGGAGAGGGAGAGAGTCGTGGAGAGGGAGAGAGGGGGAGAGAAAGAGAGTCATGGAGAGGGAGACAGTGGTGGAGAGGGACACAGTGGTGGAGAGGGAGAGAGTCGTGGAGAGGGAGAGAGGGGGAGAGAAAGAGAGTCATGGAGAGGGAGACAGTGGTGGAGAGGGACACAGTGGTGGAGAGGGAGAGAGTCGTGGAGAGGGAGAGAGGGGGAGAGAAAGAGAGTCATGGAGAGGGAGACAGTGGTGGAGAGGGACACAGTGGTGGAGAGGGAGAGAGTCGTGGAGAGGGAGAGAGGGGGAGAGAAAGAGAGTCATGGAGAGGGAGACAGTGGTGGAGAGGGACACAGTGGTGGAGAGGGAGAGAGTCGTGGAGAGGGAGAGAGGGGGAGAGAAAGAGAGTCATGGAGAGGGAGACAGAGAGTGTGAGACAGGAAGAGAGAGGGGGAGGGGGAGAGAGAGGGGCAGAGGGCGAGATTGGGGAGAGAATGGGGGAGGGGGAGAGAGTGGTGGAGAGAGTGGGATAGAGGGAGAGATTGGGTGAGAGGGGGGA
>NW_010390458.1:10794-14768 GCF_000710305.1 Buceros rhinoceros silvestris | reverse complement strand
AGCTCCTCTGGGCCCCCAGACACAACCCCCCCGCCCCCACCGGAGGCCACTGCTCAGCCCGGCCAGGGTTATTTACAGTCAGGGAGGCAGCCTGGCTTCCTACAGTGACATTCTGAGGACTTCCCAAGCCCCCTCCCCCCAAGGAAATTGTTCCTCTTCATCAGAATGGTCCTCATCACCAAGGGCTCAGGATTGGTAGGATGCCAGTAGCTGACCCTTGCACTGGTGGCACAGAAGGAACGCAGCCGTGGCCAGCAGCACAGGCAGCGCTCCCAGCAGACCCGCGCGTGACACACCCCACAGGGCAGCCGGATGGAGGGAGGCGGGAGGGAGCACAAGCTTGTCCCTCCGACTAACGCGTGTTTCCAGAAACAGTCTGCTCTCAGCATGAGAGATTCCTCTGCTGCCTCCTTTCTGCTCCTACAAAAGGATGGCGGCTCTTCTTCCCAGGCCCGGGAAAGCCCTTTGCTCTGAGGAACGGGGGCAGCCAGACATCACGCCATCTAACAGCAAGCTGGGCAGGCTCTAGGGCTGCAGCCTTCCTGCTGTTACCTCCGGCACGGGGCTGCCCCAAGCTCCGGCCCGCTACAGGCGCAGCCGCTTGATATCCTCGCTGCGGAAGTCAATGCGGAGAGCCAGCACCTGCCGGACCTCAGCCGGAGTCAGGCGCCAGGTGAGTGGGCCTGAGTTTGGGCCCCAGTAATCCAGGATCTCCGTCACCTGGAGGAGGAGGAAAGCTGCAGGAGACAACTCGGCACCAACCACCCTCATGGGTGAGCTCAAACTCTGCTACAGGCACAGTATTTCCTACCACGCGCACCCGTCAGAGCGTGGGGCAGCTTCTCCCTACCTCGTAGGTGTGACAACATCTGGGTGAGCCCAGTAAATCCCCGTGGAGCCCAGCTGGGGCTCCCGCAGTCCCCCAGGCAATGCAGCCGAAGCGCAGCTCACCCTTTCCAGGTTGAGGATGGTGGCCATCTGGGAAAGCCGGGCAAACTTGTCGCGGATCGTCCAGGTGGTGACTGTGGTGAGATAAGCTATGAGAGACCTCAGCTCCTTGTCGAACTGCAGACCACCGAGCTGTGGGGATGATCCGAGAAAGCCTGTCAACGTTCCCAGCAGGCCCAGGGGTTGTGCCAAACGCACAGAAGTTACAGGGGGAGGTCTCTGAGCAGGGGGGTTCCAGTTAAACCACTGCAGGTTAAACTGGCTCATGTTTAGACCCACGTTAAAAGCCAGCCCCCTGATGGACGCAAGCACCTCCCAGCCCCTTCACAAAATCCACTTAGAGCTTTTTGAGCTTTCTTAGAGCTTCATTTGCCTGCGCTCTGCCCCATCCCTTTACCCCGCAGGGTTTGCAGCCAAGCCAGACTATGGGGTTTTGCTTACCCTGCTGAAGGTGGATTTGAGCAGCACTTTCTCCAGTTCGATGGCTATGAGACTGGTCATGAGACCAGTGAGGGTATCGTAAATCACTGGAGACAGTGCAGCCTGGAAGCAGAAACCTGTGTCATTCTTGTCAGAAACACCACAGACCCCAAGCCTGTGGGAGCATTCAAAGAAAGCCTCGTCGCACGCAGACTCGATGAGGGGAGAGCACCACAGAAGTGATCCAGATATCCGGGGCTTGCAAGGGGCATTCGAGAATTGCAGGAGGACGGGAGGACAGGGTCTCCAAAGGCCCTGCAAGGCACTGGAGGATGTTTCTATCCGCCATTCTCTGGGGCAGGGGAGCAGCTGGGAGAGGCCACGCAGGGGTCTGGCCAAAGCCCAGCAGGCTGCCACGTCCCCTTCTCTCTCACCTTGAACTCTGTCATCTGCTGTTCCAGATTCACGATGAACTGCTGCACCCAGGGATCATTTGCTTCATAGTCACTGAACTCCTCCTGATGGGGAAACACAAAAAGGGGCGGTTTTGTGGCCTGCCCTGAAGAGCAGCAAAGCCCAGAGGCCAGGCAGGGAGCTCCCTCCTGGAGCAGCACCGCACCCCTCCCGTTTACTCAAGCTTCACTCTAGCCACATGCCCCTTCCCAGGCTCAGAAGCAGAGCAAGTTCTGGGTATTTTACTGTTGCTGTGTGCTGAGGAGGAGGACGGAGTGGAATGAGGCGGTCTTTGCTCCGACTGTGCTGCTGAGCAGAGGATGAGGACTGCAGCACTATGGCTGGAAGCACGATGCCGAGCCTCACCTCCTCGATGTTGTGGGAGACGGAGAGGAACAGGTTGATCCAGGGCTTCACCTGGGGTTTGATGGCTGTGCTGTTCAGCTCGTTGAGACCTTCCTGAGGGGGACATAAGAAAGGAGAGTGACTGAGCACAACTAACATCCAGTGGGACCCATCCCTTACAGCCAGGCTGCCCTGATGCCGCCTCCCATCCCTACTGCGAGCTGGGAAAAACCCACAGCCTCGCACAGGAAACTGAACCCAGAGGTCCCAGACCCCACACTCTGCCGGTGCTGCACGGCTCTGAGGACGCTACCACAACAACAAGAAGAATGTTGGCCCAGAAGCTGCCATCCTGCTAATTTGCAGCTTGGTCTGAAGGGCTCATACTTCCCCCAGCCCTGCACACACAGCTACAGAGGTTTGCTGGCAGGAGGGAGGCACTCAGTTCGCATCCCACCAGGGCAGGAAAGGACACAAACACCAGCCTTTCCACTCAGTGCCAGCCCGGAGGACACTGATTGGTCTCAAGCAATGCCTCCCACCTCTGGTGCAGCTTAGCTCAGTAGGAGAAACTAAAAGGAGGATAAAAGCTGTAACCACAGCTGGTTCCCTGAATTAATCATAACCCCAGCAGACGCCATCTCCCGTGAGCAGCAGGTTGTCAGCAAAGGCTGTTCTGGCTGCTTCAATGCTCAAGGGCTTGCTGAAAGCCCTCTCCTGCCAGCCACCCTCTTTAGCTCAGCAAGAGGTCAGGAAAGCTCACCCAGCATGAAACTATTCAGGTACCGATACTGCCTGGCATTTGGTGGAACTTTTTATCTCTATCTGGCATTTCTGAGCAGGCCTTGCTGGCAGCTGTCCTTCTCTAAGGCAAAGTCCACGTGCGTGTGGCTCAGGCAGCACAGGAGCTTGCTGATCAGCCTCTTGATTGCTCTGCAGCCAGTTTGGATACTGCTCTAGAGCCAGACCAGAGAGTTTTACACCTTACTGATGAGCTCTTTGGTTTTGATACTGACCACGAGCCTCACAAGGGTTCACTGGTAATACCAGTCTGAAGGCATCTGGCTACAGTGAACTGGAAAGCTGAAAAAAAATAGTCTGGCCCCTCCGTGAAGTACAACATGGCAAACATGGTTCAAAATACTCTCTTTTGCTCTGTTTCTTTTTGCAGGACTATCAGGTCATCCTGCTCCTCTCCCTGCTAGAGCTCACTGTGAGATTTTAGGGCACCAGACCCCGCATGCCACATGAGATAGTGAATTTAGCCAGCGAGGCTTCTGCCCTGTGCCAAGGAGTATTTCCATTTGGGATGGGAGCAGAAGCCTGAGAGAAGGGCAGCTCTTCTCTACCAACAGCTCGTCCTCAGCACCACCTAGTGAGGCTCTGGACAACTTGACTACATGCTGTGCCATGAGGGAGAGCAGAGGAATTGGAAACACTATTAATATTTCTTCTGGAAATGCTGAACCAACTACAACTCTGTGCTGAGTGAAGATAAATGGAGGAACATTCTTTCCGGCTTTGCAGCTGCTTCCAGTGCCTTTTACACATCCGCCAGCTGCTGCAGCTGTGCAGATGGGCTGTTTCCATGCATCGATGCTGATTTATTCCCTCCTGCACCCCTGCCCAGGGCTCCAGGAGTCAGACGTGGGCTGAAATGATGCCTGCCCAAGCTCTCCCTGAAGTTAGCGGCCAGCCAGCATTGGAGGCCAGCAGTAACTCAGTGAGACACTCACCTGCAGCAGGTCACGGAATTTGTTGGAGACGGCAGCCATGTCGGAGAGGCAGCTGTAGGTCCTGGCCCCCGG
>NW_010390458.1:9751-10754 GCF_000710305.1 Buceros rhinoceros silvestris | reverse complement strand
ATGTATTTTTTTGGAGAGGCCAGCCATGTCGGAGAGGCAGCTGTCGATCTTGGCCTGCGCTTGCTCGCCCCCGAAGCCTTGGCTGAGCAGTTTGCTGCAGTCACTCTGCAGGGAAGAGATCCACCAGTGAGCTGCAAATTAATGACGTGGGCAGTTTCTATGCCTGTGCGCTGCCGAGCTCTGGCTGTCCCCCAGCACGCTAGGACAGGCGCCAGACCCTCGCCCGCCCCTCTGAAGGCAGAGGCTGCTGGCTCCAGCTGGGGAGAGGACAGCAGGAAAGGAAGCCAGGGGCTATTTTGTCCTGCACCAGAGAGCCACAGCCTCTCAGTGATGTGCACGCTATTCCACTGGCTCCCAGCCTGTGCCTGGTTGGCCAAGCTGGAGGAACGGGTATTGCCAGCTGTTGTTATCAGCTGGAGATTGCTCAAAAATTGCTTTCTTGAGGCTGGAAGGCAAAAATTTCAGGAATGTAGGCACAGCAGAAAGTCCACATGGTTTACCTGACCCCCTCCAAGGAAGGATATTACACATGTGATTAAGGAAAAAACAGTAAAGAATCCAGACCACACCTCCAAAGTCTTCTTCAGGGTCATGATGTTTTCGCTGCAGACTTCCACATTGTTTAAGGTCACCTGGAAAAAAAACCAACAAAACAAACCCAAGTAAAATTCACTGGAATTTCCCAGCACCTCAGCCCCAAGTCCCCACGTTCCCTCCGTGCCCTGCTCACAGTACAGGCTGAAATCCCAACACATAAGGGATAGAGGTGCTACCGTCTGCTCAAAGCATTGCAGATTCGGGGAGCTGCCTGAAGCTGAACTACAGGAACGGCGCACGTGTGCTGAACCTGCAGCTAGGCCAAAGTTTGAGTCAATTTACTCCACTTCTTTTCTTCATCGTTCTGTCCACAGTGTTGCGGTGAAGCCCTACTTGTGGGTGACTGGTGGAAGACAGGAGGAACCCCCAACTTTATGGGACAGCGGCATGAAGAACAGGTCAGGAG
>NW_010390458.1:0-9663 GCF_000710305.1 Buceros rhinoceros silvestris | reverse complement strand
TTGGCTGGAGGCATTGTTTATACCCTGTGTCCAGGGAAGCAGAGCGGGGCAGGATCTAGGCAGAAGAAATCGACCCCCACTCCTGCCAAGTAAGCATCTGTTCTCTGTGGAACAGACTGTTCTCTACCTGCTGAAGCTGAACCACATGTCAGGGTAAGGCTGAGGTTTGCACAGACAAGGAAATGAGGCAAGCTGACAGGGGAACGAGGAACTCCAGCAGGAGAACTGACAATTTAAGTGCTTCACTTCAAGAAACGCAGTAGCCTGTAACCAAGAATTTAATGAAATGGAAGAGTTCGGGCTCTCCTTGCTCCCTTTGTACAGCAGAAGTCCCAAGGAGCCTCTTCAGCACTGGGTGTTCACAGCAACTCAGTGAGATGGAGACAAGTCAGGGTGAGCCAGCCCCTCCCCACCGCTTTTGGAGTCTCTGCCCACAGCTCTGCACTAACAGCAGGGCTGGCTGAGAGGAGAGCACAGATCCAGACTCGCTCTCCCAGTGAGGGCTTTTTCCACAACAGAAAGTCATCCCACCACGGGAAAGGATGTGTGATTCTGCAGAAAACAGGAGTGATGGCCCTCCAAACGCTCTCCAAGAGGTCTCTAACGGTCACTGTCATGGTCTGGCCTGCTCAAGCGCTGCTGTTAGGAGAAGGCAACGGGAGGATCTCGGCAAGCCAAGCAGAGCAGACAACCCTGCTGACAACCCTGGAAACTCCAATCTGATAAGCGAGAATGAAGGGTCCCTGAGCTTGGGGCAAGAGACTTTTTCATATAGACAAAGATGTGGATGAGATGCTCCCCCACCACCTTTGTGCAAAGCCTGTGAAGAACAGGACTGATGGACACCTCCGAAGAGCCCAGACTCCACCCCAGCCTGGAAGGAATCATCATGGCAGTCACAGGATTGTACTTACACAGGCCTGGTGTGGAAGCCCTACAAACATGAGGTGAGGCAGAAGCACCTACTGGACATCCAATGTCAGGCCACCCACCGTGCCCGAGCAGGTTTTCAGGTTATTCAAAACATGTGATAGTCACACCAACCCTGTTCCCAAGATCTCCCTATTGTCCTTCCCCTCACCCCACTTCATTCTACACCAGAACAGCCACCAAACCCACCAGAAAGGACTGCTTGGCCTCGTCGGTGCTTTCAATGCCTTTGGTATCGAACTTGCCCTGCTGCAGGCTGCTCTGCATGATGTTCACAGCACTGGTCACCCCTCTCTGGAAGTCCTGGAAGGTCGTGGCTGGAAAGCCCTGCTTCAGTTTGTTGCATAGAACCTCCCTGTGGGGCAAGCAGAACATACCAGGGCTTAAACCGAGCCATGGCAGCGCTGTGCTCTGGGACACTCCAGCTGAGCTGAATAAGGTGAGCGGAACTTCGCAGGGGTAGGAGAGGGCTGGCAAATATCCCCTGACAGCATCTAAAAGACACAAGGCTGGAAGAAAAATACAACCACCCAGTTTCTGAACTTTCCCCCAAATCCTGCCTGCAGCTGCCTGCTGTCTTCAATCACCGTTTCCCAATCCCACCTTGGGATGAAGAACAGGAGCAGGACAATTTCTGCGGGTTCCCCCCAAGTTGCCTGGGAACTTGGCAGCTCTAAGGTCCTTCAACAGCAGCAAGGGTGCCAGGCTGAGGAGAAGCGACCTGGCAGTGGCGCAGCCTGGAATTACAGAGTTACTGTGCAATCTCACAGGCAACCCAGAGAACAGTTAGGGGTGACCAGTACCATCAAGCAGGGTAATGCTTCAATGCTACGTGGTGGCTCAGTCTCATAGAGATTTTGGGCCACGAGATTCCTCTTCCTGTTTGTTCCACAGGTCACCACCACTCCTGTGAGAAAATTATGCCCAGCTCCAGCTTCCCATACCACACCTGACACTGCTTACTACGACCACCTTCCATGGAGGTGACAAACCAGAGGTTCAAAGGCAAAGAACACAAGGAATGAGCTTCCAACGAGCTGACACCGACCACTGTTTGCAGAACACGAGGCAGAGGCAAGTGTCAGTGAACCTGGAGTATTTTCATTACCTGAAGTCAGACTCCAGCTCGGTGGTAGAGTGGTTGATCATGGCACAGAGACAGTCTATGCTGGAGCTGGACAGAGCACGCCCAATGCACTTCTTCACTATATAAAACACGTCATCCACCATGCTGGAGGTGAGCTGGCCCTTCTCGTAGCTGTCCATGGCAACAGCCTGCAAAGAAAGGTGTGTCAGTGAGAAAAGATGCCCTCTCAGAGCAGTGCTGCAAGACCAAACTGCCAGCCTTCCCCTTTCACCCCGAGCTGAACTGCACCCTGTGTGGCCTGGCACTATGCAGCCTAACCCACCGCCATGGAAGATCTGACTCTGGAAGACACTCAGAGGTACGTTTGGAGTCAAAGTTCACTAACAACTGCTGGCATTCCAAAGCTGAGGGAAAGAAAAGACCTTTTCAACAACTGCAGACCTGCCAGGTACTCATCTCGCTCCCTAGGGATGCTCAGCGGAGGTCTGTGGAGCGCACCCAGAGGCAGAGAGCACAGGCTATTGTAAGCAGCAGTCTGAGCCCTACCTTGTTGACAGTCTCCCTCATGAAGTACTCCTCCATGGTGATGTAGTAGCCAATGAGCTCTTGCATGGTGCGGCTCAGCAGACAGTTGTTGAGGAGCTTGTCCAGGTATTTTTGATGTTCTACAGAATATAAAGGAGAACCATCAGCAGGGACCAAGTGCCAGAAAGCAGTTCCATCTCACGCCCTTGCTGCCTGTCTCACGAGCACCCAACGGACACCCACCTGCAAAACCCAACCCAGAATAAATCACAGGCCTCAACCATGGAGCTGAAATTGCTGAGCTGACTTTTGCAGGTGAGAAAAATTATTTCCAGAGCTCCCTAGAGTACTAAACCCCTGAGACTGTTTTCCCCGTGGCCTCCACCTTTATATCTGTGCCTGCAGCAACAGGGCCCTCCCTCTCTTCAGGGACCGCGTTTATTATTCCTCTGCAATCACTCTTAATGTTGGTTTCCTCATTAGAGGGAACAACTGGTGCTGAAAACAGGTTTGAGGAGGCCAGGCTACGCAATCCTCTGCCACAGAACGCCCTTGCAATACCTGTGTCACTCTGCTCTGCCGCTAACGTGGAGATATCTCCACTTCTGGCTGTGGGAAGTGGAAAGCCTGCAAGTACTGGCACACAAGGTGTTACCTTGCTTCACCTCCTCGGAGGCCATGGAGTCTCCCACCTCAAAATCAGCTATTATTCGTCTCTTGATGAATCTCAAGTAGAGCTCACTGCGGGCGTTCATCAGAGTGACTTCTGTTAAAATAGGATCAAGTTCCCTGGAAAGAACGTAACAAGAATGAAGGCAGCCAGGCCCTAACAGGAGAGGCACTAACTTAACTCAGCGTTCTCTGCTCTCTTAGGATGACATTCACACCACCCCTTTCCATCTGCGCCATCAACTGGCGAAGCTGAGCAAACAACCGCTGTGCACAAAGGACGCACGGACCAGCAAAACGTCCTGAGAAAATCACCCCAGAGAAGCTGCATTTTTCCTCGTGGATGTGAGAACAACTACATTAAAATCACAGCAGTGAGGACTGCAAGACTCTAAGGGACCTGATAAAACTTCACTATTAGCCCTGCTTTGAGTGGGAGGTTGGACAAAGAGACCTTGGGCAGCCCTTTCCTACCTTGGGTTTGCCTTGGTGCTGTGAGCCCTGCCTGGGCGGCATTAGAAATGCCTGGTCCCTGCCATCTCCATATCTGAGCTTTTGTGCACACATTCGTTTGTTTCTCTAAACATGATGAAGAATCTGTTTAAATTCAACGGCTTGGGAAACGTGCAACCAAAAAAAAAGCCTGTGACAATGCAGCACACAGTGTTCAGACCAGAGATGACCATCAGAAAACGAGACGGGCACGTCAGCAGCTTTTCCGTTAGCCGCACAAAAGAACTTTACAAATCCTGCTCCAGGCCTCGCAACACACGAGTGGACACGGAACCTTTATCTTCAATTTACAGATGAAAAAGGAAAGCGCAGTGAACCTGGGTTGCACACACAGTTACTCACAGCAAACAGCAAGTGGATCTCTGTATTACCACTGAAATAATTCATTACACGGGCTCACAGACTGATCTCGCCCAAGGAAGTTTTCTTTCAAGGCAAGTCACCAGTGCCAGCAGGGCTGGGTGCACTTACAAATAGCCTTACTTAAGAAGAAAAGGAGGGAGATTGAAAGCACTTTCATTCATTAGGAAGACACCGATGTTACCCAGTTGCCATACACACTAAATAAAACCTAAAGATTTATTCCTGACTCTGTCATAAATTATCTGCCCAGGGAGCTGCTCCATTTCTTGGGCTCCAAGGACCATACTCTGACCAGCAAAAGGTTGTGGGCAGGCAACTGAAGATCCAGTGCATCACGTGCAGGGATACTGCCAGCCCTCCGGCCACGTTTAGGACCAAGGCTTAAGTAACAAGGAAGCAAAATAAGCACCAGCACAGAAGCTGCCTTTATAAAAGGGCAGTGAAGGGCACCCAACAATTGGATTTTATGCTTTAGTAGCCAGAGAACTTCTGGAAAGACTGGGAGAGTTATCTAAATGCTAAGTACTGTTAATGACAGCTCACGACTGACAGGTTAGAGAGCAAAAAGAGGTGTTGTTCGTACCTCGGTTCAATCTTCTCTGCAGAAGAACTTCTCATCATGCTGTTCTGAACTTGCTGGAACTGCAATCACAAAAACCGCGAGAGTCACCAAAGTCTTTGCTGATGATGCTTCTTGTGCTGCAGCCTAAGGAGCGGCTCACTCAGGCAGCAGGCTCGGCCAGAGAAGGGAACCACATGAGACCACCTCCGCCTCCAGGACAGAGCTCAGCCTGCCAGGAAGGGCAGTGGGATGGGAGCTCTGACAGAGGCTCCAAGGTACATGACCATGAGACAGTTACCCGCTGTCTGTTATCTAACAGACAGAAGCAGGGACAGTGGTGAAGGTGCACTGAAAGGTCTTGACAGACCTGCAGAGCAAAGAATCCTGTGCCCAGGTCTACTGACCATGCTCCCAACGAATCCTTCTCTGCGACAGAAGGGGTAGCTACAGGCCAGATCTCTTCAGCCATCAGCACAAATATGGACCAAAGCAACATTTCTCTCAATACACAAGGTCAAACTTTGCCACCTTTACGGCAGGTGGAGCCCCACGAAGTTGGATGAAGGCCGCAGTGGGCTGTTCCAGGCAGCATCACACCCCTCTTACCTGCCTGTGATAGTCCCTCTCTTTGACGAACTTGTCCACCACCTTCTCCACCTGCCGGTCACACTCCACTTGCAGGTGCTTGATGAGGGTGTACAGCCTCCCTGGGCCATAGTAGGTCTCCACAATGGGCTGGTGGGTCTCCACGATGCGAGCAATCCCTGCAGGGAGAGGAGAAGCCCAAGAGAGACTCAAGGAGGAGTTCCCATCCAGGCTGGAACCTGAGCAGAGCCCCATAGGTCCACAGACAGGACCTAGCCAGGGATCACTCGCTCCCCAGATAAAGAGTTTAGATTGTCCAGCCATCCCCTAGAACTTCAAGGAAGTCCTGTCATTACCACCCCTCATTTCGTGGTATCTTCTCTCTGCTTATGACACCTTCCATCCTCTCCACCATTTATTCCAAGGCTGCAGTGCAAATCTCCTGGAGTAGAAGCCATCTCCCTTCCTAAAGAGAGTTCTTGCCATGCGATGTGTGTCAGCTGCCCTCTGACCCAGCAAGATACAAGGTATGAAGCTTCCACAGAAGAAAGCTGCATGAGCTAAGCCTGGCATCATCCCTGAGTCCCCTCGAGGTGTTTAAAAGATGTGTCGATGTGGTCTGAGGGACATGGTTTAGTGGTGACTTGGCAGTGACGGGTTAACAGCTGGACTCAGTGATCTTAAGTCTCTTCCAACCTAAAGAATTCTGTGATTCTATTCTATGTCAGGGGCATAACTGCCATCCAAACCCAGCCTCAGCTTTCAGCACCTGCCAGGTTACGGGAGAACAGTGCCAGGAGAATCAGCCTAGGGAAAGCTCTGCTCTTATCTGTCACTCAGATGCCCAAGAGAGCAATCATTAGTGAAGGCAAGACCTCCCTGGAGAAAAAGTTCATCTCCGAGGAGGAATCTCGACAACACTGCTGTCTTCTCACAAGCTCTCTACTCCAAGAGAGCAATGCTCCCCTTCTTTTGATGCTTCTGCCAAGAGCACCTTGGCAGCTCTAAGGTCCTTCAACAGCAGCAAGGGTGCCAGGCTGAGGAGAAGCGACCTGGCAGTGGCGCAGCCTGGAATTACAGCAGACTTAATAGAGAAGATCGTTGATCACCACGGGATCTCCGTGCCTGCTGTGGTGACATTCCCACAGAATATTCCTATTCCCTTCTCTCCCTTCCCTCTCTGCTTTTAAGCTCCTAGAGTCCTCCTTGAAGAGCTAGGCCTGGAGGCATCAACAGCTACTCAGTCTTAAGGGATTCGATTTGTTTCTCTGGAGAGCCACATGTCTGAAGAAACCTTCAGGGAACACCCGTTTGAGGATGCAGAGAACAGGAGGAGTCTGGTTCCTAGAGGAAGCCAACAAATCCTTTGCAAATCCAGGTTGTATCTGTGCAGGTGGTACGTAGAGGTAAGCTTGTTTACTGCAAAGCCCTCTCCTGGCTGGGAGAAAGGCTGTTAGTTATGTGTCTGTTATACGTCTGTCCCTCTAGCACGACACTCCCACAGCTCTAAGGGGAAGGAGGCATTTTGTCATCTCCTGGAGCTAAATTCAAAGCATTTAAACTGATGGACAATCCCATCCCGGACTACTTGCAATCCATCACAAGGAAAAGGCAGTTTACCTTCGAAGAGGAGCGTCAGCGTGTCTGCAAAGATGACAGCAGCTCGACGGTCACTCATGTCTGTCCCCATCACCAGCTGCAAGTTCTCTTCTGCTTTCTTGGCCACCTGCATGACAACAGCACCACTCAGCTGCTGCTACTCAAAGAGATCGCTCACCCCATGGGGTGGTCCTCTGTCCCTTCCCCTAGAGAGCTTTTGCTGGCTTCCCATTGTGGGAGCTATTGTTGTTGTTCTTCCTTTGCACAGGGATCCTTTTCTCCCTTGTGGAAAACTCCAGGATGAAGGAGAGGCAGAAGCTTGTACTTCTCACTGCAGGCTCCCTTGTTTGAGCTTTAAGCAAGCACGAGGAGCAAGACACAGAAGGAGAAGGCAGCCAGCCATCGGGATCTGCATTCAGACACCAGAAAGTCCATTCCGGGATCCAAAATGCAGCGAGAGAGATGAGCTAAGGCCTGTGCTGGTTTCTAAGATTAGCAAACCAGGGCCAAGATGTCCTTCCACAACGTCTGTTGACAGAGACTGGGTTTTGCTCTCCCCTAGATGACCAGACAGGTCCCAGTATGTTTCAGAGAACCTGTTACCTGCTTGCAGAGGTACTCCGAGAACTTGCTCAGTCCCTCCTCATGTAAGGCTAGCAGAGGAAAGATCTTGAAGAACCGCTCCACCTGGGGCAGGTCTCCCTGCTTCATAGCTGTGTCAAACTTCTCTGTGACAATTGTCTTCAGGCGCTGCTCTGCTTCCTGCAGAAGCTTCAGGTTGGCATCAATTACACCCCCTGGTCAAAAGGGCAGGAAAAAAAAAGGAAAAGTGACAGCACAGTGTTAGTACTGCGTCAAGGGCTGCCTTTGTTCCCAGGAGAGATACCAACACCGTGCAGCCTAGGCAGAGAAGGCAGAAGACACACTGGAATTCCCTTACAGGCAAGGAAAGACTGGTAATGTGTGGTGTACACACAGCTCATGTTGTGGTGTTGCACGGAGGATGCAAATACAACAACCAAGACATTTCTTTTAAGGATCAGACAATTTACTCCTTCATTTCCAGTTGCTCTGCTTGGTAGCACACCATAACACTGCAACAGCTCTCCCTGACAGAGCCTTCCGCCTCACGTCTCTTGTCCAAAACATCTTATCCTTCCCCTAGCTAGCACCTGAAATACCATTAAAACTGTGTGCCAGGAACTCTCCTCTGTAATTAATGCTAATTCAAACCCAGAACACTGCAAAAATGTCCCTCTCTAGGTTATTCTCTAACACACCAAGACCTTTGGCTAGCATGAGATCTTCTGCTTTGTCTGCTGGGCTGAGGCTAACTGCCACAGGGCACCACACAGCCTCTAGTTATCTGCTGGAAAGGTGACTTAGCAGCTTCTCCTCACGAACAACACTCACCTTCCTTGCCCTGACGACTGAGCTCAATCACTGATTTGTCCAGAGACAGATAGCGATGGATGTGAGCTGCTGCTTGCTCATAATCTTCATTCCGCAGGGCTGTCTGAACTCCATCCATGCAGAACTTGAGGTCGAGGATGTCGTCAGCTCTCTGAATGGCCTGATAGAGTCGATTCTGCAAGAAAGGCAACGAGTACGGCTTCCTGCTACGGGCTGGACCAGGGAATCATGAGCATGGGGAAGGCAGGAAAGGAAGAAACAGGCAGAAGCGATACTTCTCTACAGAATAAACAACGTGAGCAAAACCCCAACCTACTTAAAAAGCCGTTCAGAGCAATGGTTCAGCAAGAGGAAGAGCACTTGTCAGAACTCAGGATGACCTCAGAGGCCACACTCCACTCCAACAGGCACAGGCCAGAGACACAACCATCCATGATCTGTTTTGATTTGAGCAGTTGTGCTGAGTGCTGAGGCTTGATGTCTCTTAGCTCATCTCTGTACAAGTAATATAACAGCCCACCTTCCTGACCAGCCTTGGGTGACAATGACAGCACATGTTGGTGGCAACAAGTCCCAGGCACCCCCTCAGTCCAGTTACCTTGGCGAGGTCGAGCTGGCGGACCTTACTGCTGACGTTCTCGGCCAGGTTGCAGGTAAAGGTGATCATCCCCGCCAGCTGCTGGGCATCCCCCTCGATGAGCTGCAAGTTAGGGCTGGGAACACAAGGGAATCGAACATGAAATAAAAATGTTAAGTAGTCGGCCACAGGATGGTTCTGCCTCCAAAGCCAATTGCCCCCATCAGCAACAGCATCTCTCATCTCATGCCCCTCCTACAGAAGCAAATCATCAAAATCAGTCTGGCAGCTTTGGAAGGGGTGGCACAGACTGCTTGGCTACATCAGAACGGGTCAGTCTGTGTGAAGGCGCAGCAGTTCCCTCTGTCGGTGTTGCTGAGAAGAACTGGGGGCCTAGCGATGAGGATCCAACTACTGTTCCCTACCACCAACTGATTTAAAGTCTGACGTTTTCTGAGAATGAACGCGCTTCCCTGACAACGCTGATGTGAATCTTCACGTCATGCAGGAAGCAGGGAGGTACTGGACAGCGCGCAGAAGCAGAAAAAAGCAGAGAGGGTGGGCGGGGAGCACTAACCCCATGCGATGAAGTGCAACCATCTTGTTCTCTATAGTGCTTTGCTGTTCCAGGAGGGCATCCAGCTCTTCCTGCACGACTTTCTGAAAGAAAAGGACAAAGTCCTGTTTGACTTCAGCTCTCCTCCCGGCCAGCAGCTTATCACAGACCGTACCTCCAAGTCAAGGACACGCAGCCAGCAAGGCATTAGCGCTGCTGAGAGCTCACGTGACAAATAAATTCTTCCTACGCTCTATTTTAATCCTGTAAATTGTAATATTTTC
>NW_010390457.1:0-614 GCF_000710305.1 Buceros rhinoceros silvestris | reverse complement strand
TTTTTAGTTCTGGGTCTTTTGTGTCTTTTTTTTTTGTGTGTCATTTTGGGTGTTTTTTATTTTTGTAATTAATTTGGGGTTTTCTTCCTTTTTTTGGTAGTTCTGGGGTTTTGTTGGTGTCAGGGTGGAGTTTTTTTTGTTTTTTGTGCTGTTTTTTCCTGTTGTTTTGCATTTTCCTGCTTAAAATCAAATCTAAACTAACCTGCTCCCGGGTGGGTTTGTTTTCCCTTTTTTCCCTTGTTTTGGGGTTTTTTAGTTGCTTTGTGGTTTCTGGATTTGGAGGAATTTTCTCAATGTTTTGGATTTTTGGGGTTCTTTTAGGTTTTTTGGTGTTTTTTTAATTTTGGGGGGTTTGTTTTGAGTTTTTTTGGTGTTTTTCTGTCCCTGGTGGGTTTGTTTTCCCTTTTTTCCCTTGTTTTGGGGTTTTTTAGTTGCTTTGTGGTTTCCGGATTTGGAGGAATTTTCTCAATGTTTTGGATTTTTGGGGTTCTTTTAGGTTTTTTGGTGTTTTTTTAATTTTGGGGGGTTTGTTTTGAGTTTTTTTGGTGTTTTTCTGGTTTTTTCATTTTTTCGGTTTTGGGGGTTTTTACGTTTTTTGATGTTGTAGCGGTTTG
>NW_010390456.1:25484-28774 GCF_000710305.1 Buceros rhinoceros silvestris | reverse complement strand
CATTCCTGCATTTAGCATATTTCCTGTCCCTTATGACCAGAACATTAGTGTAGACACCCAAAAACAATGTACCATGTGCTACACTCTCATGTAAACTGTTCTGATGCTAAAACACTCCTCAAATCTCAATTTGTGTATTTGCAACTTCTTCCTCCAACTCTCTAGGGCTTGTTGTCCTTGTTCTGACAGACTCTTCCTTTGGGACAAGTGATTGAATGCTAAAGAATTACAGAAAGCCAAACAAGGGGTATGAAGGGTCCAAAAAACAAGAATCAGTGACTCATGGCTTGAGGCTGAAAAAATATCCTGAGCAATGAAAATCTCAAAAAGTTGGTTAAAAGCCAGACAAAACAGAACTTGCGTGCAGGAAATTCTATTCTTGTGTTATTTACAGTTGTTAAGCACAAAAATATTACCCACTGCCCAGAAAATTTCTTATCCATAGATTGCTGGAGGTCAGGAGTGAGCAGGGGCTTCAGAACTTGCCCTGTTCTCATAGTCCGCCCTGGGACACACCACCGGCACTGCCCGAGGCAGAACACAGCTCCACACATCTGGATCCCCCGCCTCCAACAGCAGCCAGGCGAACTCAAAAAGGTTTCGAGAACAATGTCAGGGGTGATCAAAAGCATGAAGCAGATAACAGCGAAATTTACTGGAAAACTTAATAAATAAGCAGAGATGTCTGAGGGAGGGTCTGGAAGAGGCGATGTCCCAAGTGGAGAAGGGGAAGCAAGGGCGGTTTTCCATTCGCTCTGAATGAGTATCTTCGTCACATTCTCACTGAGAAAGACAGAAACCTACTACACAAACTGCAAATTTTCTCACTACCTTAAAGTCCACACTCTATCTTTTTGCAGATTTTCATTGAAATTAGCAAACATTTACAGGACTGCCAATTTTTAGAACATAATTTACTGAAAATTAGCCTTCAATCTTCTCCAGATATATTTAAAAACACTGACTCAGAATGTGAATTTTTTCAGAAGAGCATTTCATATTGGGTGTAGGATGAGGAGAGAGACTCTGAGCATTGTCACAGTATGAATGAGAAAAACGAACGCTGCAACTCGCAACACTGATACCTTCCAGAGTCTCAAGAAGTGTCTTCCCACCCAAACGATTCTGTGCTTCTGCAAAATGGAGAACGTGTCAGCACTTGCACTAAGGTTACTCATCTGAGCTCTTACCTTTGAGAGCAGAATCATCTTCTCCAAGATTAAGGGTGTTTAACCCCATCTTTCTGACACCTCTGACACTTCTCCTTCCACTCGTGGGGTACTGTGAGCTGCAGCAGTTTTTGTTAGAAAGCTGCTCCAAAATGTCCAAGCCCACATCACCATCCTTTCTGGCTCGCATTTGTGATCTCTCCTCTCCGCTCGCATTTCTCCTGCTGGATCTTCCCACCTTGTTTCTCTGACATTTGACATCCTCGTTAGTCAGATCTGGAAAGTTTTCCATGACTCCATCTGACTGTGTTTGAAATCTCGAGCCTGAACAAAGCTCTGAAGCAAGCCAGGGAGGCTTCTGCTTACTGGCAGTAACTCGATCGTTCTCTGTTCCTGGGGAAGAAGGCTGTAGCCAAGAGGGAATTGCACCTGTAGAATCGGACAGTTTTCTTCCTGTTAGCTTTTCCATTTGCTCCCTCAAAGAAAGTTCATCAACAGATTGATCATGCTCCCAAACTGTTTGTACTGCTGCATCTTTTACACTTTTGGCATCTTTTACACAAACTTCAGATGGTAACACTTTCAGCTCATCCTCTAACCCAGACAAGTTTTTCTTTGTAAAGCTGGTTGAATTCACCTTATGCTCAAAGAGATTCTCTTCTGGCAGAGATTTCCAGTTGAGTGAAGTGCTGTTTGAGGGCAAGCATTGAAAGTGTAGGTCTGCTTTCTTTGCCGTGACTGCAGGTGCATTTACTTCTTCCCTGTTGTTTGAAGAACACACAGAGGTATCTTGCTTGTGATCTGTAAGGTCGATTGTAGTGCCATGGTCAGTGAGGAGATCTCCAGAGGCTTTCTCTAATTCACCATCAAATACAAGGTTCTCCTCAACATATAACTTCACCTTCTTTGCCCCAACATCAAGGCTCTACAAAACACAAAAGTATGAAGAATTCAGTTAAGCTGTCCAAGCACTAGACATCACTGTTCTGGAACACTGACATTTGAACACTTACTAAACAGATGAAAACAATTAAAAGCCGGTATCAGCAACAGGCTTTTGACTACTTTTTAATCAAAAGCTCAAGCAACTGAAAAGTACTGTGGAATATTTAAAATTTTATTTAAAAGGACTAAAAACTGTGTTAGACACTACTATGAACCGTTTTGGCTGACAAGGCTTCAATACTTCGAAAAGCTTGAGCAAAGAGCCTAGATTAAGTATATTTGATCAGAATATAAATTCCAGAGGCAGAATTTGCTTCAACATCTTTAAGATTCACCACTCCCATGACTTGTTCCACAGCAAACAAACAGCAGATCAAAGCCACTTGAGTTAAAGAGAGTCATAAGGAGTTACAGAAATACAGGGCTGGAAAGGACATTAAAGAAAAATCATCTGGTCCATCTCTTTCCACTGGAGAAAGTAGAATAACCTGTATCATTGCAAAGAAATCTAGATTTAAGAGTTTTCAAATACCTGCCTTAGTGGCCTTTTCCAACATTTCACTGGCCTTTTAAAGAGAAGGCCTTTATCTGAGACACAACTCTGCCACTCACAACTTTATTGCTATGTTCTTTTCTGTGGCACCCATGAAAATCCAATTTTTTCATTCCACTGAAGATGGGACTAATGTTCTTTCTATTCTCTTCATCATTTCCATTACCCTTTTCTCCTTCTTGACAAAAATAATGTTATTTTCAAAGAAAATAGAGAAGAGACAAAATCCACCTCCTTTCTGCCCTCTTAATTTCAGTAATGTGTCCATCACGCGGAGTCTTTAAAGACTCTCTGTTCTTTCCTTAGTTTCATGGAATCTGAAAAGTTTTCATGAAAGTAAGACATTTCAGTTTCATCTCTTGGATGTCAGTTCTCCTTGAATACTGATTTAAATTTTACTCCACTCACAGCCTAAACCTTAGTTTAGTTACCCCTTCATCCAAGCACAAGTGTCTCCAGTTGTCTGCTCCTGCATGCACTCCTCCCAGCTCACAAGTCTTTAGAGCTTCCATTCTACTGCTTTCCAAATAAGAACATGTATGAGGTGAAAATGTAATACAGACTTACATGGAAGGGAAACCAGAAGATGCAGCATAACAAGAAAGCTACAGCTGAGGGAGGGG
>NW_010390456.1:20760-25375 GCF_000710305.1 Buceros rhinoceros silvestris | reverse complement strand
TGCAAGACATGTTCTTGCTACATCCTGACAGCAAAAGAGAACCTTCACTACCTCCTCAGAGAACAGCTGTCACCCCGTTTAACTGGCCATTATGTTACGGCTGCCCGTGTTACTCCTGGAGCATCATAAAGCACTGTATGTCTGTACTGATGCACTGGCCATAAAAGATGTTATTTTTTTCCCTTGAACAAGCACACTACTAGATTAACTTAACTGGGGATAAAACCACTTTAATAATTATATATATAAAACAAACAACTACATGGCTTTGCCTAAAATAATGATACGGAAGAGAAAGACTATGAGGATGCCCCAGGAATGTTATTTTTTTCACCTCTGTGTGTTTGGACTGTTAGTATCCTTCTTAAATGCTGGATATTCACAGCTGAATTGTGGATAACTGCAACATTTCTACCTAATATCCTAGCCCCTACTGCTGCTAGAAATACTCAAATCTTAGTTCTGCACTTTTACCTGTGAACAGATATAAACAGCACGGAACCACAGAAATATACACGTTGATTTTGAAAAGCAGCTGTCAGCCGCATCTTTTTAAATTAAAACCAGCAACCTCTTCAGAACAACATGGCTTGCAACGAATCCCACTCCACCCACCAGGACCGGGGGAGTACAGGTAGACAGAGAAAACATTACAAAATGAGATGGTGGAGCTTATTGTCCCTGTAAGAGGGTCAGGCAAGCACAGAAAAGGGCCAGTCGCTTCAAAAAGACTACTCCAGTTAGTGGGAAGTGACTGCTGTGCTGGGATAGGTACTGTAGGAAGCAGAAGAGGTGTCCAGACTGTATCAAGATGAACCAGGCAAAGCTACAGATGTTTCTAGGACAATAGAGCCAGACTGAACTGGGGCAGGCATTAACAACAGCTATTCATGAAGAACCAGTTAAAGAGCTAAAGAAAATCTTTCACACCAACATTCTAAGCAGACTGAGGCTCAGGGAAGAAAACATGAACAGAACTCAGGGACTCCAGGAATAAACACGTGCAGACACAAGACTTAACTGCTCTTTTTCATCCCCCTCCCACCCTTCTTCTGAGCTTCCAGCTGCTTAGTGACCAGATGTGGTGGGAAAGCTTGACAGAATGGCTGACTTCCCCCGCATCACTGCCTAGCTCTCCCCAAACAAGAGGTGGCTGGAAGAATTCCTTCCTCATGAGTAACTCCATCAAGAAACCAGCCTGTAAACACGCACTCAGTACTTCATCCAAAGCAAGTGTTTTTCTTCCCAGAAGAGCAATTAGAACAGGACAATGTCTCAGAACAAGCAAGCAGGTACAATCAATATCAGAAAGGAGAAAAAAAAAAAAAAAAAAGATTTTGCGAAATAGTTCTACAGTTTCTCTTGAAGCTCCTTCCCAACTTGCACCTTCAGCCCTCACACAGTGCCTGCAGAGATGGTGCTTTCTGAAGAAGCAACTGGGATGGTATTTCTGGCCACTTCAGCGACATTTGTACGTGAAGAACAAAGCTTAAAATAGAGGTACGTTTCTGTGCCTAAACACCTGGATGATGGGTTTGAAGTGGCCTCTGCTTGAATTCTCACAGAAGTGTGAAAAAGGAGCAATACAAAACAAGTCAGGAACTGGAAGGGAAAGGTTGTATAAACCAGACTCTGCCAAACAAAGCTGCTGCATCCTTACAACGTGCTCCAGGGGTTGTCCAGCACTGGAAAAACCTGCAACTCAAGAGAATGGACAGGAACACACAGGAGGAACACACATACAGGCATTGCTTGAGGAAGCAAAGGATCCAATGGAGAGCAGCAAAGACCTTCATGCAGTGCAGAATTAGGTCCATTCACGGATTTGTGAGGACATACCACAGACGTGATGTTGCACCTTATGAAAAGAGTTTTAATAGCATCAAGTAACAATGTAATTTCAAGGCTGAAGTAAGTAAAAAAGTCTGAGTATTTCAGACAAACTTGAAAAGAACTGACTGCCCTTACACTGGATCTCTTCTTGCAGACTAAAACTGACCTCCTTTTTCACAGGCCTCATCTGAAGTAAATGAAGGCAAGATGAAGCATTCTCAGAGACCTCCCTTGTAAATCAGTGAACCAAGAAATCTATGATAACAACGTCATTTGACTTTTACAGCTACCTTCAGATATATATTTTCTACTTCCAGACCCCATTTCTAATGCTCAAACATAAGAAAGTACAAAGTACTGGCCCGAATTAATTGTTTGCCTGTTTTTTAAAGCACATCTCACTTCTGTGGTTTTTGAGGGAAAGGAGGAGATTAGAATGGTTACCAAAAAACCACACTGAAACCTGGCTCTGGATTTGCATTACCAGGAAGAAAATTGTTACCTAATTGTATTTTTGGGTTTTATACTTCTTAGACCAAACTTCCACATGAGAAATTACAGAATTAGGAAGAACTGCTTTGTATTATGTTTTTATCTAAAGGATAATGAGACATTTCTTCAGTCAGTGCTGCACTGCCACTGAAATCCATGGGATTACAATCCTAATGGGTTTTAGAGCTTGCCTCGCAGGAGTTTATTACTAAAATAGCGTCTGAAAATGCAGAAACACACGTATGTGTATTTCCTGCATTGTATTCAAAAGGTTTGATAACAAATCGTGCCGTTGCCTGCAAACCAGCAGGCCCTTCGTGCTCGCTAATGATGATGGAATGTTCTGTAGCCCACATTTTAATAGAAAAAGCTATTAAAATTCCAGAAAATCAATACAAACCATGTTATAGCAAACTTGCTTCAGCTGTCCCTTCCATGGCCATTTGCATATGTATAAATGACTATACGTGCTTATATAAGAACATGGATGAGAGCAAAACCAGAGGGGTAAAGCCTCTTATTTATAATCCAGGACAGCAAATCCTCTCTGATCCAGTACCTGGGATTTTTCTCTTAACATTGCAGTGTACAAACAAGAATAATTTCCATGGCGACATCCAAGCACACAAACAAGAGACCATCTGCCAGGGGTTGTCTCTCTTGTAACACCAGATTACTCATTTTATTATGAACACACACGGTTAGTAGACTTTTTAATTAAAGTCACAAAACCGAAATGGAGCAACAGTCAGCCTAGTCACACTTCTGTACAAGAGAAAACACATTTTTAACACGTATTTATTTATACTGTGATAAACCAACTCAAAGTCCTGAATATGAAGATGCACTTACCTTTGCACCATTATTTCTCACCACAGTAAAGGATCGAGTGAAGGAACATGCGAGCCTTTGATTAGGGCTTTAGAGGTCTTTAATAGCTTTGAAAGAAAACACTCGTTGTGCCTATGAAAACATCAACACCGACACTGCTACCACTTACAGTTAAGACAAAAGCAGATGTCACAGTAGACACAGACCCCTCCTAGCTCCTATTAGTAAATGGTATCTACTTTCATGTCCCACCTTTGGAAAGAACAAACTGAGCTTCCCTACGCAAGGTAAAGCAAACATACAGAGGAGCTGAGAAAAGACTACTTACACCGGGACCTGGTGTGCTGTAATTCCAGATCTTGATCTTGGATATACCAAAGTCACGTGACCGGCTGAGATTGCGGATAACAAAGTAAAGTTGGACGGGCGGATGGAAAGGGCACATCCAAGGGACGCTTTGCTTCATGATCTAAAAACACGTACGAGCAGACTGTCACTAATACCCTTTCTCCTAAAGCAGGATATTTTAAATAACTCGCCATCCCACAGAAAAACACACATCAATTACAAAAGTAATCATTTTATAAAATCTACTATGTTATGAGCAGAAGTTTAACCTCATTTCTAAGCAGTAAATCCGACTGTCCTGCCTCTAAGACAGCTCACGACAACCTGACAATTAGATAAAGGTCAGCTGCTCGCTGTCCCAGTAAGACATCTGCACGCTCACAAATGACAGGCAGCCTGCCACACTTCCTAACTGCAGGGTCAGAGCAAGTCCAGTTTATTTTAATCAAATTAATCAGCTTTGCAAGCACTAGAGGGGATCACTGAGCACAATGGACACTGTGTAATCATTTTACTACTTCTTAAAGTGCTTACACTTCTGGTTTGCCCTCTAAGGAGAAGAATCTGATAGAATTTTATTTCACTGCCTCTATTTTAACCAGGCTTTTCAGAGAACGAATTTCACTTACAGATCAAATCCTTAGAACTATATATAGGACTCTACACTTGAAATTTTCTAAGATACCCCAGAAACTCCCAACATGAATTTTACAGATAACTGAAAATCAAGACATTTTAAAGTATCAAAGAATGCCTAACTCTGGATGTTGTTCAGAACTGGTACCTCTACACGTTCAGAAATGGAAGAAAAGGATGTGGGGCAGCTCAAAGAAGCTGAGAAGAGTTTCGGAATCCATGTGTTGAATATTAATAAACTTGTTGTCAAATGTTACCCCAAAACAGAGATGAACAAGGGCACAAAGTAAATACACATGCAGACAATGTTTCAGTGACCCAAGATTAGCAGATAAATCGGCTCCCTTTCCCTTTTCAAGGATACACAGTACAGAGCCACACAGCAGAGACACAAAGCCAGTGTTTTTCCATATCCTTTCCCTTTGAAGCGAGGCTCTCAGGTTTTCCTGAAGGCAGTAACTACAGAGGTTTCCTG
>NW_010390456.1:0-20687 GCF_000710305.1 Buceros rhinoceros silvestris | reverse complement strand
CTGAAGGCAGTAACTACAGAGGTTTCCTTCTGAGGACTTTAGATGTGTGCCTAATGATGGGAAGGACAGAGCTCTGCCAGCATGTTCAAAGATGTCATTAACAGACCCACTTCTCAGGGTGGTCATCTTTGTATTCCAAGCTCTGATGGTTCACAATGTCTGCACCCCAGAGGCCTCTCAAAAAGCTTTGGGAGTCTATTATTGCTTTGAATGTCAGTTTGGGGCATAAACAGCCCAAGAGTGCCAGACAGTTTTAATCTTTTCTACATAAAAAACCAAAGAAGCCTCTCAACATCAAAGAAATGAAGCATAGCCCTCAAACCAGCATGAACCCAACTCCAGGATCAACTTCAAAGCTAGATCAGGTTTCTGGAGTCACACCATGAACAAGAATGATTAAAAAAATCATTTCCCAGCAGCAGACAACATTCGATGAGCCATACACCTCTCCAGACCTCTCAAGTCAGGACCTGATTTCCTACAAATCAATAGGTTCTGATGAGTGCTGAGATAGTGCCAGAGGTGCCTTCACAGGAGGGCAAATGCACACCAAAATGGGCTCTAGAGAGACCTGTTCATGCTTCTCCCTAGTTTCTCTGTGAAGTTGCACATGATCTTCCAAACAGTAGAAGCCATATCAAAGCCAGGTCAAGTACCGCATCCTGAGAGGCAGCTGTTAGAGATCATTTTGTTAATCAGTGGAAGTAACTTCTTTGGACCAAGGATACCCAAACTCTAGGACATACAGTCTTGGTCAGCGAGTCAAAGATCTGACACCAGAAAGTAATGGCACATTTGTGAATCCATAGCAAAACTCACAAGCTCACAAGACTGTGGAGGTCTCTCAGGACTTGTAAGCACAAGTGGTGGCAAAGTTTTTGCCTTCACATGATGCGCTCTAGTCTGGAGTTACTGTCTTTGCAACCAGTGCTGAAAAATCCAGTCCAGAAGTTCTCTGAACCATCAGGGTGTGTCAGGGGTAGGAATTCCATTTGCATGGATCGAGGGAAACAAAGTGAGAGTGGGAACATTCGCTCTTAGATTTTGTGGCTGTCTGGCCTGCAGTACTGCTTTGTGTGGGCACTGAAGGGATACCTGATGGCCAGTAAAGGAAGGCTCAAACACTGTGAAGGGGAATGATGGGGTCTGAGGGTTCCCCATCGTGAAGAAATACATTTGTTACATATTTCTAGAGTTACAGTTACCTGTCCTTGTTATCCTAAGGGTTAAAAGACCTATATATGCATACAAGAATCAAAAAGGTTTACAGAAAACAATTTGGATGAAATGTCTGATCTACATCATCTTAAGCATTACATCCCATCAAGGCACACCTGCAGTTGAGAGCTCCTGATGTTCTGCCAGGCATTTTTCTTTTGCAGCAGATCACGAAGGACAAGGGAGGAGGCAATTTAAGTGGTGTTCTTAAAAGTCTGCAAGGCTACTAAATAAACTCATAAATAAATTAAATCCCTCATCTTCTCTAAGAGTACGGCTGTTCTCAGAGACAAATGCACACCTACATGATCAAAGATGAAAGTGTTTTAACTGTGATAAAGTGAGTTTTCCACAAAGTCAGTTTTTATGTTCTCATTCTGTGGAAAATACGAGTTCCTTGGAGATGCATTAATTTGTTGTTTTTCTAACGTTCCCAAAAGCTCTCCTGTATGGTCTGAACTGTACACAAACTGTTATGACTCCTGGAGGAGGGTGCAGTGCAGTTATCACAGATCCACGCACTAACACCATATTTCCTGCCCACAGTCCAGCTCCAAGAGAGGAGGTTACAGTGTCACAAATCAAGGGAATTCATTAATCAATGAAACATAAAACCTCATTACTTAAGAATAATGGTAGATATAAATGAGAAATGCTGAGGATAACAGGTTTATAATGGCTTAATGAATATATTACTGCATAATTTATAATTACCTAGAAAGTCTGAGTGTCACTACCACTTCTAGTGAGTGTCACCTGCCAAAGAGCATGGCCGATAAAGGACACCCAAATTACATTTTTCAGGAGCCAGTAAGAAAGATCTCTCAAGTAAAAATATTTGTCTGCAAATAATACTCCATATTGAGTTTCAGCTAAATTTCAAAATGCTGCATATTTGCCCTCTTTCTAGTCTCATTCGCTTGCAAGCAGACAAGTATCACCAGCATGACAGGAGTTAGAATTTCTGTTTTTTAACAGACTAAGTCATTTAGTATCTTCACTCACTAAAATCACACGGATTTTTACTAGGCTCCTAGCTCCGAGGGCCCGTGGAGACAAAGGACACACCGCGAACATACAGCACAGACAGAATTATGGTTGTAAGAAGGGCCATGGACATTTGCTAATCTCTTCAGTAGCATCGGAATTTCAAACCAGTTATTGTCTTTTGTCCCTTCTCTTTAGAATGTGAGCTCCTCGTGTCTTCTCATCTTTCTATCTCAACAGAAGAGCTATGAAATACTTTTATCATGCCACACATTCTTCTTAATCTCTTGTTCAAAACTACCTACCTACACATTCTTATTCTTTCGTGAGTCCTTCCTAGGTAAAAGGATAACAAGGGGTAGGAGAAAATGATGTTTCCTTCTTAAGCTTACTTAAATTCATATCAAACACGTGGAAGAAGCTAGCAGTGAAGCTCCTACACCTTTAGATCACAAGAATTACTTAAGTTTATCAGCAGACATACCGTAAAAATGTGGAATTCCCCGTCCTTAAAGTTTGGTGATCTCATTCTACAGACACTATGATTATCTTACAATACCTTAAAAACTGAATGTGTTCTTTCATCCAAGACTATACCACAAAGTTCACGTATAGCGAGGCGGAGTTAGAGCTGCCTCCCTCCAGTCGCTCAGTTAAGTCAGTCAGGCAAATTAAGCAAATTCTGTTCTAAATCAAAAATAGAACTGAATGCCAACATCTTGGACAGGGAAGCTGGATTTGTTCATAGTAAGCAATATCTGTATTTTTTAAAATTAGGAGATAGTTGTTAAGCAAGTCAGGTCCAAAATGCAATCATGCTTCTAAACAAACAACCTACTGCTAGAATACTAAAGAAATATTATAATGAGAAATTTCACATCCAGGGCTAAGCAGTCTTACATTGAAGTTCTTACTGACCAAGCAGCACAAATCTCCTGGGGTGTCTATATTTCGAATGTCCACATCATAAGGAGACACATATATCTTCTTGTTGTATAAATCAAAGAACTCCACCTCGCTCAGGCCCACGTTTTCTGGATTTCCCCAGTTAGACAGAAGTTTCATAGTCACATAAATGGCATCACGTACTTCCATACTGGTTGCCATCTGGACCTGAATGAAATACGGTATAATCATAAGTGACAAAACAATAAATGTGGCACAAAACACTGTGAAGATTACCATACTGTCGAGCCAGAAGCAAAAGGCTTGCAAACTCAAGACTATCTGGACGACATTCAATCATTCTGGGTTCCATCAATCCCGCCCCTGTCATTCTGATGAACAAAGGAACAGTGATAAATTCTCTCCTCTTACCCTGCCACAGGTTTATTAGTTGGCATGGGGCAGAATCAGTGGAATACAGATCAGTCAATGGACTTTTATTTCAGGAATACTGGGACGCATCACTTATGACGCGCATAAACACAAACCTTCTCTCTCAACACAGGATCTACTTCAGGTTTGTTGTCCAACAGGAACGTGTCATTCTCACAGCCAGAACGGCTCTCAGGCTCGGGAAAGACTTCCAGAAGTTTCTTCTGTTGTCTGAAACATACGTATTCTTTAATGTGTCACTTCCTCATAATTCTTGTATTTTTAGAAAACAGTTTAGTTGGTGCAAAGGTGAAGAGATGACAGGATGGACCCATATACCCCACGGAAGAATCCCATGTACCACCAATGCTGAAAAACAACTTGGCTGCATTTCACAGTTTGGTTAGTGGGCTCCAGTTCTCAGCAGGTTCTGAAGCAGTCTGAGAAAGTAATACGTAGGGAACAGAAAGACAGAGAGAGATGTTGGCAGTTCCCTGATCCACAGAGACTGGCCCAAGGCTGGAATCTTCTCCCTTCAGGTATCTACCGATGATCTGGTGCAGTGGTACTACAATCACCTGGTGGTTTACTGAAAAATCTCTCTTCCGAAAAGAAAGCTGGCCCTAACAGAAGGATACTCACCTGCTTCCGAAAGGACGAATTCTCTCAGCAGCTTTTGTGACTGTGGTCCTTGCCTGGCCTTTTTCTGGTGTTTCGGCCATTGCAGAATCAACAGATAAAACAGAAGAATTCTTCTAAATAAAAAAAAAAAAAAAAAGCATGTTTCATTCACATTGTTCTCCACACATCAACAAGCATTAATCTGCACCTCCAGAATAAATAGGCGTTTGTGCCCAGCTCTGGACTCAGTTAACCTGTAACTATACTGAGTTAAAGCTCACGTAACAGAATTGGTCTTGATTTGCAATAAGAGAGCTGAGCTTGAAGGTTGATTCTCTGTGTGGAAGAAAAGAAACATAAAAGTATCTGCAGATGACTGTTTTATACATACGTGTGCCTGAAATTCCATTACAGACATTTGATAGGACTCAAAGTTGGCCGAAGCTTTGGCACAGGTCTGCCTAGAATTACTCCTTCTCCAAAAAATGGAACAAAGACTTTTAAACCCCAAAAAGCTCAGTTTTATTACAATAACAATCTTGATTTATTTTTAAAATATAGAACTATCAGTGGTGATTATCTAAGAGAAAACAAAGGAGAAGTTCTGCAGTTCTTCCAGTGCTTTGGCTCTTCCTCTGCCTGCACCCCACTTTGTAGGTATACTCTGATCCCTTTGATCTTTTTCCTAACAATTTGTTGGTAGCTTCTGTCAGAGACAGAATACTCAGTACAGTGATCAACCGGCAGATGAGTCCTTCTGTTCTTGGGTCATTCCATTTCTCTAATTTTCGAAGAGCAAGAGAACTTAGAAGTTAATTACATTTTTAGTATTGAAAATTCTGCATTGTCATACATTTAAATATCAAAGGCCAAGTTCCACAATCCCTCAATTCTGTAAGTAAAATTAAATTACTTCTCAGTCTTAAAGCTGACCTAAATGATTTTCCAGAACTCACAGCATGTTTTTGAAACTCCATCCCAAGTGTCAGGGCAAAATTACATCTATTTTCAGTATTGTTTCATTATTTTTCATTTAAGCGCGACAATATTAAAATTAGTCCTAATGTTAGCAGGAAGATACATTATGTGAGAACATTCAATGGAATTTGTTCTATCAATCACATAGCTATAAATATCTGAAAAACAGGAGGAATAAGATTGAAAAGTAAACCTAGATGGTGAAACCATTTGTAAAGTACTTCCCTACAGCAAAAGAACATTTCCACCACCACTCCAAACCAAAACTCCCCACAAACCTAATGCTGGCTCAACGATGGCAGCGGATACATATTCATCATCGCTCCAACTGCCAGCTTCAGGGAGCACCAGCTGAGGTTACAGCAGTCAGCTGCCTCGGGAACAATCAGAATTCAAATGAGTAACTTCTGGAGTCTCTGGGCAACTCTCTTTCCCTTCCCATAAAAATGAGTCTCCTAAACTGGCAGCAGACTTTGAATCCACGAACACTGCCCGTAACAGGTACTTCTGGTTATGCTCAAATTGCTTCATGCCCTTTCTTTCTGTTAGGAGAACTGAATTATTGGTTACAGTCAAAGTTTAGCTAGGATCCTCAGCACAAACCTCCTCATTCTTACTGAGAATTCCTCATTCTTACCTTACTGAGGAACACTGGCCTGACCTGAATCAGAAGGGAATGGATTTTTGCTGATCTTGTTTATGAGTTTTTAATTGTTCTTAAACATTGCTGTTGGAGATAAGAGACGTATGGTTCGGAAAACCTTACTAAAGCTAGCTTACTAAAAGCTAGCAGCGTACTGACAGCTCTGCTCCAGAAGCAGAGCGTGTATTAATGGCGAAGAGGGCCCATATTAATGGGTCCAGTCGGAAGGTAAAATTTATTGGTATGGAAATCACATATTATCTTCTTTAGGAAGCTTCCAGGGTGGAAATGGCTCAAGCAGGCCTGCAGCTGTGTGCATTTGACTGGATAGACATCTTGTGTGCCTGGTCTATCAGCTGCTCAGCAGTCTCTGAAATCAAGAGAGCACTGTGGGATGCTATCCCACGGAAGGAGATGAAAGAAAATCACCCTATGGAAGAATAATACAAATACAATTACACTTAAGAGGCATCTCCATTCATTCAGACACAATCCTGATGTGGAACAGACTGTAATTCAGGGGGTTTGCTACTCGATCAAACAGCCCTCCCCTGCATTCTGCCGTACCTTTTGAGGGCTCGAGGAAATGGTCTGCAGATCTCTCTCCACGGCTTCATTTTCCATTTGTATTGCCTTAATCATGGCTGAAACACAGGGCTCAGGGTCCTTCCCACACACTTTCTTTCGTCTTGCTAAAAGCAGTCTTTCTGGTCGACTTGATGATCCTGCTGCCAAAAGGAGGAAGGAGCAGTCCATTTGTCCGGACACATAAGTAGGAAACATTACAACAGCACACATCTCACACAAGCAAGGCTGAATTGCTCCAATTTGCTTTCATATTAAGATTCCAGGTCACATCTACTCTAGACAACAGCTGAAACAGTGTCATAAAGAGGAGGGAAAGTGATAAATGAGAAACATCATTGTTATGCTTTAGGATTTTTTTGTACTTGCTTTGTTCCAGTACTTAATGGAAACGCCTTGTAACAGTTCATTGAAAAGAGGTAAATATAATTCAGCACATTAGAATTTTTCAACATAACTGGGGTGTTCAGCTAGTCTGGAGGAATCCCCAGAGTCTTCTAGCAAAACAGGGGGAGTCAGGAGTTGCTATTTGCAAGGCAAAATAAATGACCTTCTCACTTAAGCAGTCATCAAAATGGCCATATGCATCCCAATCTTCCCACACATCACGGAGAAATAGAAACGTCACAGCCTATAAACAGGTTTAAAAGAAAGGAAATAAAATTTAACAACAGAGGATCTGAGCTTGGACTAAAAGAGAACCACAGTAGTTAAATTCCAAAGAGGAGCACAGTGGTTATATTCAAGGACTTCAAAAGTCAAGGGAAGGGCAGAGACTGAAGCTGTACAGACATTTAGATCACGAGAAGATACTGAAGAACAGGCTGGTACAGAAGCGTGCTCACAGCGCTGCAGGGAGGTTTACCAAGCGGGAGAGCAAAGTGGCAGGGGCTGCTAGTAACAGGAGGTCTACGTGGAAAGTCAGCAAGTGAAAACTGAGCTGAGATTTCCGTGTATTCGTTAAGTGCCATCTACACTCCATGCCAGCTAGACTCAAAAAGAACTTTCAACAAGCATTGGACTTCTCTGCATATACTGGGACAGAATAAAGTCCTTTTTATTTTTCTGTACTATACCAACCCCCTGAAATGAAATTCCTTTAAAGATCCAAAGTGATAGTTGGACAGAAGCAGTTCCAGCAAGCCCTATTATAAGCTGAGAAAATGCTACACACATCTTTGGAAGGCTGTCAAAACAGGCATCTGCTCGGCCAGATGGTGGGTGAGGGTCTCAGAAGTTACAGAGGATTTATTCTGAAGCCAGAAGGAATTAGCTTCTTTTTCTCAGTTTGGTTTTCTGCCAATTAAGGAGCTAATATTTTGATTTTTCAAACCCGTTAGCTTTACTGCTTGGTTCGGACACATCTGGATTTTGCTTTTTTTGAAAAAAAGTGACTTAACCAGAGTATGGTAAGGCTGAGAACTTCATCCCAGACTTTTCAAGACTCAAGCTCAGACGATTTCAGTTACAGACTGTGATAAAATAACAGCTGCAGCCATGATTTCAGCCCCTCAGTTTGGGGTTTGTTGGGGTTCATTTAGCCCAGGTAAAGACCACACCTCAGCAGCAGATTTTTCCAATAAGCAGCAGTGCCTCCAGAACGGTGCTCTCCAGTCCAGGAAAAACAGTTGCCACTATGGCAGCAGATACTGGCATATCTACCGAGCACTGGAGATGGATCTGCAGTGCTCAAGGTGTAGTTCCAGCACAGTCCCAAGAAGCAACAGAGCTAGTTTTGCTGTGCTGTGCGAAGCTGCCTTTACTGCTGTAAATGCATTGTGTTAGCATGTTCCACCAAAGCGTCAGCTGCTGATTTTGACAAGACACTGCTGTTAACGCCCCAGGGAACCAGTCTCCCCAGGGAGAGTGAGAAACACAGAGTAAGGACAAGGACTGAGAGAGAGGAAAAAGTCTTATGCCATCAAAACAAAAAGAAAAGGAAGGTAGGAAAGTTGCAGCAGAAGACTGAAGTATACAGGCTCTGTACTTAGGACAAAGCATGTGAGATGGTAAACACAGCAAGAAAAAAACTGAAAAAAGCACCACACACACACACACACAACAGAACAACAGTTAAGAAAAATCACGTAACAGGCATGGGCTGAAATTACAACCAAACCAGAGGGGCAAAAAGCATGAAAACTCTCCTTATTGACATTATATGTTCTTATTTCTTACTAGAACAAATTCTTTCATGTCTTTCCTCATGCAAGAACTCAGCAGAGAGTGGCTGAGTCATTTTTTTTACCACTGTTGGTCTGACAGGAATGTATGTTTCAGCATTATCTTTTCTTTTTGCTGAGAGAACTCATACTGGCTTCACTTCCGCAAGAGAATAAGGGAACAGAAATAATCAACTTCAGAGTTATTTAGAAGCAGCCAGCCAGAGAAAATATACTGGACCTTGACTGCTAAAATTTTGCCACTTTAATTATGCTGGCATAGTTACAGGGATAACTTCGTCCTCTCTCCCTTCATTGACGCTGTTCAATTGATGCACAAATACATATGCGTGGCTTCCACTGCCTTAATACATCATAAAATAATAAAATACATCACCATAAAGCACCAATAGATCTCATCTGCACCAAATATTTACCTGCCTTACAGACAAGTAAAGCAAAAAGAAAAAAAGTCTTGAGTCACTTATATTAACAGTTACATCAAAATTAATTCTTAAAATACAGTCAAAAAAAGAAAAAACCCCCCAAAACCTAAACCCAATAATGCATCTGAAATGAAAGGCGAGGAAATTTTGAGAACTACTGAATGTAAGTCAAGGTTTGGTTTCTGCTTGAAGAGGCTGCAAGTCTCCCAAACCAACCAGGAGATTAAACTTACAGGTTTGCTAAAGAACAACAAAAATCATGAGAGAATGGAGTAACCATTAACGACCAACCAGCAGCAACCCCCTTCAAAGCAATGCTCTCAAAGAATTATTATTCTTCTAGTATTGCAGTCACGTGTAATACACGGAGACTTACTACTTTGATCCTGGTTGAACTCCAGCACTGCATGGGCAGCAGAATCGAGGCCAGAGGATCTCCCAGCACCCTGATGCTCAGCAGTTTCTTTCTGCAGGGATCCACTGCTATACAGCTGGAGGCCTCCAAAGCTCGTAATGATTTCCTCAGTGGCAGATGACTCTGAAGACAGATCCTCTTCAACAGAGTCATAATCATCACTGAGAGAGTCTTCTTCCATCCTTTTCTCTTCTTTGCTGAGCTGTGAGCTGCTTCTCAATTCCTGGTACAATTCAAACAGAGTTGTCAGAAAAGCTCAAACATGTATTTTAAAATAAACCAGCGTGGCTGCCTCTTCCTTCCTGAGGAGAAAGAACCACCTTCTAATTAACTCAGAGCCATGATGCTGCTAGAAAAATTCGTGCCATGTCTTCACTCCTCTGCTGAGGACTTATGAAAAAACATCATCCCACAACTCCTTTGTTCCTGCTCATCAGAATCCTTGCAGGACAATTCTGAAAGAATTTTCATGTGCAAAACCGATTTTTAGGAACAAGTTACAAACAGGCAGTAAGTACTCAAGAGGGCAAGGGCATCTATTTTTCCAGTCTCACAGTGTTAGATTATCAGATCTTTTGGCTTGCTGTTTACTCCAATCCAGATTTTCCAAATGCCTTCACAAGACTGCAAAGCTCCTGTGATAGCAGCTTCTTTATAAGTAATTGGCCAGATGATAATGGCCCTGTCTTGTACACATCTGCACTTCAATATACAGTAGTAAAGACTTGAGTGGGTAGACTGTAACAGGATTTTGTGCAAAGATGAATCTATTTTGAAATTTACTGGGGAAAAAGCTTCCCTGACACTCTCAGCATATGCCACAAACAGCAGAGGTGCTACTGCAGAGCCCTGTGTTGTTCTGAATGCAAAAGGAAACGATCTTGCATATCTTAAATACTTTTTTTCCTACTTTGTTGTATTAGTTTGAGATAGGTATAGGTAAGCAAACTGTAGGAGTAACATGAAAACCTGCAGCTGTCTTAGCCTGTGACAGCACACATTCAGTTTGCAGTGAAAGCTTCAAGCTGCTCTTCTGCTGGATTACACTTGGTAGGGAGTCCGCCTCGACAGAAAAAGAACAAGCAAACAGGGTCAAACGAGGGTCTATCAGCAACCTGAGGCTTGATATTGAGCATGGCTTTAGGACAGTCAGGACTAATATTTCTAGCTATTTGACAGGCTTTCCTTTTGGCTTGAAACCTCAAGATGTCTGCATTGTAACGAGATTCTAGAAAACACATTGTAGCTCCAGGAGAACTAGAAGTATTTTCATCTGGGATACAAAGAAAAGCGGGGTTTTGGTTTGAAATTATTAACTTCTTACTTACACATAAATGTCCATTACTGTGAACAAGTTACTGGTTTGTAGAGCAAAAACCCCATAAGCTCAAAAGCAATATAGGAGAGTAGGAAGATGCAAGCTAGGAAAACACACTTGGGAAGTTCGTCTGATGTCAGTGGTAAAGCTGCAGACAGTTTCATATACAGATGCCACTCCACTATCCTGAAAAGCTTTACTGATGTCACTAAATGGTTAGGCAAAAAACCATTAATAAATTCTTGTTCATTTATTTATGCACTTTAAGAACAGGACATTTGTGAAGTGTGCTGGAACAAACCGCAGTAAGTAATCCAAGGGAAGGCTGAACTGCCGAACAACGGAGTCAATACAGCAACAGCCCCTGAACACGCAGCAATTTTAGCATGATTATTCAAAAACTAACCTAAACCTAGTAAAAGCTGTTGCTTAAGGTTTCTCTAACCTGACAGCCAAGGGTGACGCTCCTGTGACAACCATTAAATGAACTGTAAGAGTCTCCTTGCATGAAACACCTCGATTCTGACCAGAGATAATATTCCACCTCTTTAAATTTGGACTTAACATGGTATAGTTTTGCTGACTGAAATTAGCTTTTCCAAGTACTTTCACTTTTCATTTTTTCCTTCTTTATGTCACATCAATAGGAAAGCATCTAGTGACAGAAATACAACGCTGTGTTTGAAGGCTGCATCAAAACTGATGCCTGGCATGTTCACGTTTCAGCTGACACCACCATGAACGATAGAAGGGAACTGCCAGTTGTACCTGGGAATAAGAGAGAGTATCATCACCATTTGTCTCCACACTCAAGCTTTCATAAGGTTCAAAATCCTCAGAGTAGTCAAGAGGAGGTTCAATGCAGAACTTAGCCCCATCTTCTGTTTTAATCTCCACAGTTTCCTGTTAAAAGAAGCAGTCAAAGAAATTAGACACCTTTTGTGTTATCAGCAGTACAAATCCAATCAATAATCAATACATTTTACATTTCAATATCTAGAACAAGCAAAGCTTTTCCCCTCTGTTCCATACAAGGTTTCTGTCCCACCCTGAGCTCACCTTTGGGCCCCTGCATCGACAGGACAAGAGACATTGAACAGAAAAAAAAAAATCCGTTAAATTCCATCTGAACAGAAGAAAAAATTTTACTGCAAGGGTGACCAAACACCAGAGCAGGTTTCCTGGAGAAGTTTCCTGAAGCTTTCATCTGTAGAGTATTCAAAACCTGCTGCTGCTGGGCTCCAGCTGGAGCTGGGGCAGCCCGAGGTGTGGCCAGCAAGGCTGAGGATGGGGCTAGCCCTGCTGCAGGCAGAGCTCTGGCTCTAGAGTGGCACGCCTGCCTGAGGGACCTGATGAAGGGCAACGGTCCCAGGCAGCCTGCTCTCGCTGACCCTGCCTGAGCACAGGGACTGGACTAGACGATCTCCATTCCCACCACAATAACCCTGTGACTGTGTAGCAACTATGTATGAAAACAACTATTTGAAGTAATTGCAACTTGTGAAGATGTGTTACTCTTGTCTATAATACAATGAGGGAGAATGAGTTACACCACAAGCATCTGAGCACCAAGATTTCTTTGCCTCTGTAAATGTCAGGCACAGCTGCAAAAGTGGTCAAATTAATTTGTTCTACTTCATAACCGGGATGCAATCGCAGGATGCACACACTCAGGTACCCAAGCATGGTTAAAGAGGGGAAGAAGGTTTCAGAAACTCATCTTTCCACAGCACAGAATTGCAGCACTCCAACCGGTGACACAAGAGAAAGCAGGAAGCGCACATACTCTCAAGGAACACAGTTATCAGTTATTTTTTCCCCCCACTTTTGAATGCTGGGGCATAGAGATAATCTCATAAGTGAAAAATGGGAAGGGGACTGTTTTGCTGAAGGTACCGCGTGATCCCAAATCTGTGTATGCCACCGACATCAGTTATCTGGTGTTCAAACACTCCTCCACCATCTTCTAAGTGCCAGGAGCAGAGACGTCCCAGAGAGAACTTCCTATGGCAACCTGGCTTTTGACAGAATGTCTTCTTTCAATCTGCCTGTCTTCCCCCCCTCACAGCACATCCCAGGTTTGACAGTTTCGCAGAGGAATTGCCAGGCCCTCCAGCTATCCAACAAACCCACAGGGAAAAGCACTGGGACAGTAAGCTGCTGCCTGGCACAACCTGCATCTTGCCCAGTGGCTGGACATTTCCCTAGCTAAATAATTCCTGCTGCTCATTAATAGACTGTAACTCTGCTACCCCTCCATCCAGTTGGATAACAGACTTGAGGGATCTCTCTGAGCTAGTCTCGTGTAGTAGCTAGTTTTTAGTGCAGCTACCTGTATTTGGCCAAATTTCCTACCCAGCTAGAGGAGATACCTCCTCCTTCCCTTGGCTCTTGTGATCAGAAGGATGGAGGTTACGACTAGCCACACATTTGGCAAATTTAGCGAACAAGTTTTGCCAGGCCAGTATGTAAGCAATGATCTACCGAGAGAAATAGCAGCTGAGGAAATGAATCCAGCTAAGCAGTGAAGGTGATAAAATAATGCAGCCTTAAAATCTGAATGTGCAATATTTGCTGCAAGGAAAGAAAACCTGCACAACATGAAGGTTTTATCCACAGCGACACAGACCCCGGATCCCCAGACACTCAAAGCACGGCCTGGACATCCAGCAGAACAATTGCGAATCAGGTAGGGTAATTATTTGGGTGACATGTCTCAAATGTACAGAATTCACATTTGTTCTGTTAATTAAGTCATACTAAACAGGTTAAGTCAGATCCTTCTCGAGGCCAAAAGAAAGCAAGACCATTGAGGTTTCTCCAGTGAACCAACTACTATATAACTGATGACTCCACATTTCTTACAGGCAGGGTATTCTTATTATCTATATGCGTCTTCCTCTCTTCTGATCTACAAGAATTTGTCACAAATTACAACTCAAGCTATGCAAATTACACCTCTGTGTCCCTCAATACGTTGCAGGGTGGAGAACAGTAGTGACTCAGATTCTACAAGAGTCCTAGCTGCCCGCTATCTACTAGTTGCAACCGATTTCTCCTAAAATTATTTATGATGTCAGGATCAGTTCAAAGCCGCGTTCCTTCAAACAGTTCCTTACCTGCCGCCAAGTTCTGCGTTGTATTTTGCTTGGTGCACTCTGTGTGCTGTGTCCTTGCAACCCACTGTCGTCTAGCTGGGCTGCTTTTTCAGAATGCAGAGATAAGAATTAGAAGACAGAAAACAGAAATACAGTATTTGACAAGATATACCCTAGTTCACAGGGGTTTGGGGTTCTTCCTCTCCTCCCCTCCCCAAGATGAGGGCAGGAGAGTAAGTCTTTGCCATGTGACCAGTATCAACAACTGAAAAGGCGTTGCACTTCAGATACTGGCCAGCTGTGTATCAGTAGCAGGAGCTCTGAAACTCTTCAAGTCATCATCACGTGTATTCAGGAGAACAAACGGATCAAAGATACAGTAGCTTAACAGCAAGTTAAGCCCCGCATTCACTGACATTAAAGTATAGAAGAATGTTCTAGATCAGGGTGTACATCACCCTAACTCCTATTTGGGCAGACAGTAAGCTGCGGTAGGAAGCCAGATGAGCCCAGAACCCGCCGTACTGAGGCAGACTGAGAGACAGGCTCCTGGTGAACAACTGGGGACAGGCCAGGTCCACAAGGTAACCGTGTGTATTTACCCTCAAACTAAGGAAACATGAGGCTCTGGCAGATTAAATATTAGGTATTTAAGGTACTGTGCAAAGAAAGATTCTACATGTACAAGTCAAACGAAGGCTAAACAATCATCTTCCTTCATTTCTAAGGCAGGGAAGAGTTGGTTCCAGAACCTTTGCCATAATTCTGGGTATGTGCTACCTAAAGGTGCATCATCCCAGGGTGACAGAGCACACAATTTCCTTCGATTTCCAAGAAGAACTAAGGGTCCTGTGCTGGAAATGGTCCCAATTTACAGCAGAACAGTGGATTTTTGAGAAGATGCTTTGGTTGAGACAGAGACAAACATCTTGCTGGTCACATAAGCACCCTCAGTGGAGCAAGGACACCACCAACACTCTCAACAGCATCCCAAATAAAGGCATCTCATTTCCTGTGTCCAAGACAGATTTACAGCTTCCATTTCTTCTCAGTGGAGAAAAATAGCTGACGCAAAACCTGTTTTCTTTAAGTCATAATTTAATGGCTGCCCTAAGCCAGCAGAAACTGGCACTACCAATAAAAGAAGCAGTCATCCTACAAAGGTCACAGAATCCCAGACAGATTTAGTTTGGAAGGAACCTGTGGAGGTCACCTAGTTCAACTCCCCATTCAAAGCAGGGCTCACTTCAAAACTAGATCAGGCTGCTCAGTACAACTCTCAACACCACATTTTCTTCTTTGGGCTGGACAACTCTACACTCACCCGTGCAGTGAACTGTTCGGAGAATTGCTAGGAGCAGGTTTTCCCTGAGGAAAAATACAAGAGATCACTTTTTAATGGTAGTCAACTTGCGCAGTCTGGTTGTCCACGAGATTGGACAAATGTTGGTACAAGTGGATGAGAGACAACCAGCACAGGGTGGCACCAGTCTGGGGGGAACATGCTTATTAACATGCTTATGTCAATTTAGAGTGATTATAAAACTACACGGCAAGAAGAACAAGATGTTGTTCTATTGCTTCAGTGTGAAGCATGTCTCTTACGCCTGAAGCAGGACTAAGAACAGAGGAGAAAAGGAACAGACTGCTCCAAGGAAGGAAGAGACCTTCCAACTACAGTAGCTCCTGCTACTCCATTAGGCTGTTCCTGAGGAACTCCAGAAACACTTTGCAGCCCTCAGCACTGGCACCGATTGCTGCAGGGCTCTTCTGGCACTGAGGGTGAACTGTCCTGAGATTACCACACTAGAAGTGTGCTCTGACACTGCTTTGAGACAGAACTGGAAGCTTCTTTCACTTTCATTTCCTAACCAACCCATCTCTCCTAAGCAACCGCCCAGATGGGCACACACACTTGTGTGTGCTCAAATGGAAGCAGGAAAAGGGGACAGGGTAGGACTCAGGCTACCACTGCTGAGTGGTTGGTTTTCAGAACTGTTTCAGTATTTTGTGATGGATCCACATTACCAGGTCTCTCTAAACCAGGAAAATCAGTAGTTCAAAACCCCGGCAGTTCACACAGCTGTGCTAGTCATCTGTTTTATACCATGACTTCAGAACAAAAACATCCTTCTCATGGGATGGATGGGATGCGAACACCAACCAATACCTGTTTTGTCACACAAAACAGGTCCACTGGTATCATTCCCCTGGAGACCAGAGCTGACAGTGCCCATTCTAGTAGCCAGGAACTCAGCAGTACATCATCAAAGCATTAGTCATAATCAAAGGAGACCCCAAGCACCCTTAAGCTACATCTTTGTGACTACACCGACGTTCCCTGGAAGCACATACGTGGTCGTGAAATGATATACCTAGAGATCAGCGTCACTACCTGAGAAGCCCATCATTTACTTTAATCCAATTACCAAGCCTCAGCACAAAATGTTTATCAATCACTATTACCATTAATTACTCCCAGGGAACACAGACAAAAGAAAATAGTCCAGACAAATAGATTTATGATGACACCTTCAGGAGCCACAACGAGGGATCTGTGCCCATTCTGTACCATCAAGTATCACACATTTCTAATTTTTCAGTGAAGACTAATCCTATAGATGGATGCTTTAGAATAATGGTGCAATAACTCTCATGGGAGATGGATAGGGAAGAAAGTTCAGTGTGGTATCACTGCTAGAAATCATTTCTGTACGTGAAATCATATTCAGTCATTGAGAAGAAATGCCTAAAAGGAAACAGAACACAAAGTTGCCAAGGTACTACCCCCAGGTCAGAAGCTTTTACAGATCACCAGTGACTCCCCCTCTGGACTCCAGCGGCAAAGTCAAATGGAAGAAGAAAACTGAGAGGATGAGGATTCAGGTGATACCTTTCACTGCAGCTACACGTGTTTAAAGTACCAACACTGGACATAGCAAACCACTGAGCTCTCCTCTGCAGGGACAATGCTACTGTCTCTGTGTTGATGGAGTTGAGGAAAAGAGCAGAGACTGCCACTGAAGTCTCGAAAGGTCCCCAAGACAAGCTGAACTATTTTACCTTAATTGAACCAAAAGGCATTAAGCAACCATAAAAATAAAGAGTTTTGGTTAACTTTAGAGGCAAGAGCTGCACAACAGAACCTTCAGAGGAAATTTCTCCTGAGAGAGTTCTGTTACAGTGGCTGCCACAATATCCCGGCACGATTTTTGGACCATCAGGTCAAAGATGTTGTTTTGCATTCTCTTTAGCTACCTAAAGGTGCATCATCCCAGGGTGACAGAGCACACAATTTCCTTCGATTTCCAATATCTGAGAACATGAACTTTTTCACATCACTACACGCAAGTTTTTACTTTCATATAGAACAGTGAAACTCAGGGACTAGCCAATTCCCCGTCACCAGCCCATATAACCTGCAGGAAATTCTACAGCAGACAGCTAAGCCTGCACACACATAAACCTGGAAAAAAATATCATGTAACCAGCGTAGCAGGAAAACAAAGGGGGAAAAGAGACGGAGGTTACAGTCGTGGTTAAAACAGCTACTGAAATAACAGTTTGTTTCCAGTACTCTTGAGATTGACAAACTTTCAATCATAATAAATTCCCCTATTAACTTTGTAAACTCTTTCTCTTCAATTTTAGGTGAAAATAAAGCTTAAGCAGACACCACCTACACAGCAACACATTAAAAAACAGACTCTAAGACAGACAGGTTGCAGCAAGCGTGAGGATAATGGACTAAGGTCGGTAAACCGCTTCACACAGGGGTTTAGCAAAATCGACTCCATTTTCATTATGCTAAACAGATTAGAAGGGCAGTAAATTCCCACTTTATACCTTTATACATGCAAAATTGTTACTGTCACTCCTGTTGCTCTGTCTGACAGACTTAAATTAGAAACAAAACACACATTTTTAAATAAAGCCAGCTAATCACTGACAGAAAATGGTAGAATTTCTTCACATCAAATATTTAAATAAAGATTACCTGTCTTTCAAAGACAGCTCTTATAGCTTACACATAATTTACACACTGAATGCGGCTATTACTGGATCTAATTTGATTATAGTCTATGTCACCAAATGTCATTTGTCAACGGGACACCAGACTTAGATAACATGGAAGCCCATCAGATGTTAAAGCCTGTGAACAGTCTCAGACAAGGTTAAACCATCACTTTACACAACATTTTACACACATTTCTAATGTTCTAGTTTTAGTTCTTATAACTGTTTAACAAATGGGGAAGTTAAACGTTGGGATTAGTCAAGGATCAACTGAGAAATTGCTAGGGTGTTGCAGAAGCTGTTCCTTACACACAGCCAGCTCGAGCACTTTGATTAAAGAGTCCCACAGAATATTTATTCCAGCCTCAAACACTGCTGTCTCCTCATCACAGCCTGAGCAGTAACCCCAGCTCTGATGAGTCAATGACCAAAGCAGTTCTAGGCTGCAATCTCTGGTTTTGCTGGGCCAGAATTCCGGGCCAGCTGTAGCCCGTTAGCAGTTTGGAGTCTGGCTACGGGTGAATCCCATCCCAGAAACCTCACCCTCAAGGTGAGGAGGTTCTGCTTCCCCATTTGTCGGTACCACCACCCATTTGCTGAGACAAGTAGAACCTTGTGTACTTTACTTTGGCATTAGTTCTGCTGCTTTGTTAAGTCCATTTTGCTTTCAACGCATGGGTCTCTCTCCTTTTCCCAATCCCCCTTCTCTGCTGGGCGGTAAAGCAGCTGCTGTAGTTTAGCCCCAACACGGGCTAAACACAGACAAACTCTCACCTAACTCACCATTTGTCCTGGTGGTCTTTGCCTCATTTTTAAGGTAGCCACGTGACTTGATTTTTCTGTGGTAATTTCCCCGCTCTGAATTAGCTCCGTTCAGATACAGAGAAAATCCTTGTTCTAACTGCTCCAGTCTGACTTGTATAGGATCCTTCCTTCTTAAACGTCTCAAGAGCCTGAAAAGAGGGGAGAGCACTTCCTCCTTAGGCAGCACATGCACAGATAGTCAGATTAACAACAAATACAACAACACACAATGTCACAAAGCTGAAAAATATGTTCAGGTAACAATTTCTGAACACAGCTTCCAGGAGCTGTTCCTGTTCTGCAGGGCTTGTACAAGTTCCCACACACTGTGACCTAAGAAGTTTAACTAAGCCTCTCCCTCCTGATGTTTGTTCCAGGTTGTTTCTCATTTGACATTATTTTTTCCAATGTGGTATTTAGTATAGTTAACTTTTCCTCTTGAGAATTTTTAAGAGTTTTACTTAGAATTTCAAAAAGCTTAAAAATAGTTGTGCTCTCTTCAAGAAAAAAATAATTTGTGTTTCAAAACTTGAGGGGGAAAGTCCCCAGTCAACAGAGCAGTTAGAGGCAGAACAAAACTAAAGTCTGGCTAAAACAGCATTAAACCCCCTTCCCTCCTCAGGCTCAATTTCAGTGACACACATACCCTTCCTCTTCCAAGTCTCGCATTCTCTCCACACGTCCCCACAGTGCTCTGCAGGAGCACCCAGCCCCTGCAGCCACCGCTCTTGAACCCTCCCAGGCTGCTCCAGCTGGTGATGCTTTGGCACAGGAGGGGCTGGTTCTCTTCATTTGGGACCCTGCAGGAACCAGCTGTGACCCGCTCCCACACAGGCTACTCTGCAGCCCCTGTGGTCCAAAACCACCAGGGATGTCCTTTTCTGCAAGGTACAGCGACCACCTGCTCGTCATGTGGAATTCAGTGCCGTTTGTTTCCACCAAAATTCAGAATCAGAGCTTTCATAATAAGGATGCAAGTTGTACAGTGGTTCTGACAACAAAACCTTGCCCCTTAACAACATCCTCACGTGGTGTGAGCTGCCAGTTATTTCTGAATCTAGAATCTCCTGCTCTATAAACAAAAACCTTCCCTGCAAGCCAAGGAAGCAGTATCTACTTTGTTAATAAATTTATCTCCATTTTAAAGCATGCTGAAGAAATATTGTGATCTCTAGAAATAAGAATGTTGAGGTACTTGGCAACTGAAGAGAAGAAAATCACCTGAATGCTTTAAGACACTGCAAGTCAGACTTTGCATCACAAATTTAAAAAACAAGTTTTTAAACTAATATTCACAACTGCTGATTTTAGATAGTCCACAACAGATACTATACACTCAGTGGCGGTAAAAGTTCTGTATCTCACCGGTTTCTCTGCTGAAGGGATATTAAGTATTCGTCATGTTTTTCACCAAAGTCAGTCATCATGTCCTTAATATAAAGCTGAAACGAGAATATAACTGTCACACTGAAGTACGGAAATTATTTATTAAAGTTCTGCTGGTGTTGCACCGTCAGGAGTCAAGAATGCTGTAAACTGAACAAAGCTCCTCCTTCAACAAAGCATAGAACTGTCATATATAGAACTCAAATAAAGTTCCTGAAGAACAGAGGAAATGTTACTTGTTTACTATTTTTTAGAACCCTCCATAATCTACCGAAGAGCCTAAAAATGGGAGGTATATGCTACAACACATTTATAATCTACGAATTGACAAGCAAGTCCTGGGGCACAAGCTGAAAGGGCCCAAAGCCCAACTGTAGGATGATGTTCCTGCATTGCTACTGCTCATGAGGCCAGTTAATCCGAGGACTTCTTCACTGCAGGGGCTGTATATATTTAAAGTGTTTGAATAAAGATTTTATCTTGTCTTCTTTTCAGGAAATAGGAACTTTCCCAGCAATTCCCACCAAGTATCCCCGAGCTGCTGCTGCCAGTTGTGGGAGGGTGCCCTCCTACATGCTCAGAAGTTTAAACTTGCCACCAAGACGTTTAATTTAGGTCTATACCAAAAGACAGCCCGTATGTTTGCCTCTTACCGACTGCAGAGTATCTCTGCTAAAACACAGCCCCTTCCC
>NW_010390455.1:4987-5309 GCF_000710305.1 Buceros rhinoceros silvestris | reverse complement strand
CATTGCCAAGGGCCTGGGGTTATTTTCTCTCCAGTGTAGCTCTTCTGTTCAGCACACTGGATGGCAGCCTGTTTCCTGGCAGCTACTTTAAATCTGCATGAAGGGAAGGTTGGGAGGATGAGAGAGAGTGAACAGCTTCAGGTGTTGTTCCACAGATAAAATCTATTCAAGTTTTAAAATGTTTTAGGCAAGAATGCATTGGGATTGTGACTAATTAATCTTGTAATATATTTCTGCAACAAACCAAGAAGTGCTTATTTTCTACGAGACACCAAAGCAGTTACCATCTTTGGTCTATTTTGCATATTAAAGAAAAAGGTTT
>NW_010390455.1:0-4829 GCF_000710305.1 Buceros rhinoceros silvestris | reverse complement strand
CTCTACTTTTAATAGTTTTTACATTTTTCTTTTCATAATTTAAATTTTAAAAGTTTATATTTAAAAAGTGTTTAAATAATTTTCATATAGTTTTTCATAGTTTAAAAGAAAGAAAAATGTTCTTGTTTTAAACTACAGAGCCTGTTCAGTATTGCAGAACACCAGTGAGTTAGAATGTCATTACAAACCCTAAAAAAAAATTAAAGTGAGGGACATTTTCTTTGAACTCTGTCTGAATTCAACAGGAGCTAGAAGCAGCATTGTAATTTTTTTTTTTTTAAGAAACAAAACGTTTCAAAACATAACAGGATGTTGTTAAACATTTGTCTAAAATTGCCCTGCTCAAATTGAACCTCTCTTAAAGGTGGCTTGGTTGTTTTGAGTTGGGAAAGCAGAAAATATCCACAGGTTTGAATATTAGATAACCTTGCTAAAAATGCTCTGCCCGCCCTGCCTGTGAGATGCTCCAGGTAAACAAAGGAAACAAAAGTGTTACGTCCCGCCCTTGCTCACCAAGCCCCTTTATCACTTGAAGAATGCAAGGCTTAGGCGGAGGGTCTTATCACTTGACGCCTCATCGATACAAAGAGGAGAAGACTATTGTCTCTACAGCCACGAGGGAGGATGTGGCCTGAAGGGATCCGAGCCATAAAGATACCAGAGATAATGACCAGCCCTCCCCGAACTGCGCCTGCGTAATAGACTGTTGAATATTACTTTCTCCTCCCAGGGGAGGCATAAGTCCGAGTTAATGAGACATGCGATGCATGACGTTGTGTGACCTGTAACATGAAAGAGGACTGCGCATGTGCAAAGGGGAGGAGACCTAATTTACATCAGGAGCGGGAGATTCTAATACATATGTACTAGGCGGTTGAGCAATCCTTTGAATATGTATGTTTTACTGCTTTAAATAAGAGGCCAAAGCTACGGTGTGGTTTGCAAGCCTCCGTAAGGGTCCACGACCCTCGCTGCACCCCACTCTATAGAGCTGATATCACAATAAACATACCTGCTTCACAATCTATTTTGATTGCGGAGTTTTTCCACGCATCAGTTTTACACCATGGGTGGGGTTCACAGTGCAACCAGAGAGAGAAGAAAAATGGTAGCAGGGATAGGAGTAAGGTTTCTTTTATATGTGGAGCAACTAAGTCTTTCTTTTGATTTGTATTATGACCAGGATAATAGCAAATATATTTTTGTCTGGGTTTTGTTTTTAAAAGACTTTTCGCAAAGTAACATCCCTGAAGAAAATCTTCTGATAGACTGTCTTAAAATAAATGAGGTGGATGATTATTGTGATGTTAGGTGAAAGGACTTGATTTTTTAGTCTCCCCAAAGAAGCTTGTGACATTTTGTGATAAAGTCACTTGCTCCTTGCATCAAGTCCTGTCATACAAGGACCAAGTCCCAGACACTGCACAAATTCCTAGAGCTCTGCTTGGAAAAGAATAACCACTTCAGAGGAAGTACAGAAGAAATCCTGTGTACTTCTGCCCAGAACAATGAATTTGAATTTGAACTGGATGTCCTGATGTCTGTTAGTCCTAGTCAGTGGGACAATTCCTCTGTTTGGCCTGAGTAAAGAAAATGATAGTTTTGCTTTTTTGAACTGGGAAACATAATAGAAGCCTAAATACCTGTTAAGTACCTATTATGTCCCCATTAGGTACAATGATAGCCTATCTGATTAAGGCCTTAATTGCTTCCATGCAAATACTCCAGAAATCTGTGTGTTCACAAAAATAAAGTCTTCCACTGCTGGAAGGAAACCCATGAACAAAGTCATAGCTTCTTGATAATGGGCCATTTTCTATTAACTCTACGCACATAAAAAGACATCTCTTCTGTAAAATGCCCTTACAATGGGACTACAGCTGAGAGATAATGTTTCCTATAACAAGTGTTGTCTAATCAAACAGAGGCAGCAATATGCAAAGGCCAGAAGGGCAGCACTGAAAGGATTTTGAGGGGCCAAAAGGTGAGTTGGGTGCTGGCAAGATGCCTGTAAAATAAGGTAGGAAGATCTGAGGATTCTTTAAGCAGAGGAATCTGCAGGAATTAGCCAAGGCACGGTAAAAGACTTGTAAGACAGAACAGTCAAAAGCCTGAAGAGAAAACTGAGAAAAGAATAGCTGTAACATAGGGGAGTGTCCAGCTTTGGACTGCATGTAGTCATTCCTCTGTATTTGTTCTAGTAATTTTCTTGCTGAAGAAGAGGGCAGCTGAGAGCAAAGGATAACCTTTTCACTGGATATAAAGGGAAACCATTTTCTTTTAATGTGGTCAATATTCTTCAAGTCCAATTCCATCAACCTCTATCTCTACAATACCCACCTAGTAAAAATTCAAATCTTTTGCATGCAGAGGTTGAACTCTCTCTTCATTTCTCTAATAACAGAAGAATGAACAGCCAGAAGATCCCAAGCAGGACACTGAAGGTAAAGGCCAAGGAAACAGAAGCCAGGTTTCACATGTACTCTTCTATACAAAGATGCTGGAGCATTTCTGTATGAGTTTGACAAGTACTGGAAGTAAAAAAGGCCTGGAGAGATTTCCCTTCTCATTTTTCTTCTCTCGCTGATGTGGAGAATGAATTAAAAAGTGCTGTTATACATGAGGAACACAGGAGTTATCTCAAGCTCTGTGATACAGTATTCCACTGAGTCTTTAGGTATTTCTATTGTTTGGAGTGAATATAAAGCTGTAAGGACATGTGAATGAGATAAAGGGTATTCTGAAACTTCCTGTGTTCAGGTGATAACCAGCTCTCTGTATCGTCATACATGTATTTTCAAGCAGTTTACTTATATTGGCAAACCCCAGCATTTTGTCTTGGCTTTGAACTATGAAATTGGTTGTTTTGATCTTTCATCTAGGGACTCCAAATAACAGGAGCTAATTAAACATACCTGTGATGTGAGATTGACAAGCATAACTATTTCTTTTTTGCTTTTTACCATTATCTAATGGGATTTTTTTCTTTTACTGAAAAATTGAAATAATCTGAAATCTAAAATGCTGCCAGCTTTAGTCAAATGCATGAGACCAGCACACGCAAATAGTACAGTCAAAATAACAGACTGTATGCCAGCTATAATGATTTAATGTTTGCCACCTGTTTGCAAAATTTTGTTTGTGTTTATGCAGAAAGAACTATTGCTAATATTTTTTGCTAACCGCATAGATAAATACATTAACGTCCTCCTCTTGTTCACGTGGTATCCCTACAGAGTAACAGAGCCTTTAATGTATTACAATGCTGCTGCCCAACTCCTGGCATGCAAGTTGAATCTATGCCCCAAATGTTCATCATCTTATAAAGTTTGTTTGTTCTCTGGTCCATGAGCAACTCACTGTAATAAAATCTGGCTATAGTTGTCAAAAAAAAAAAAAAAAGTTGACCAGTCCTCTTTAATATCATCCTTGTGCTAGCTAAGTTACAGTGAGCTTCAGAATGAAAGCAGAGTTACCTAGACATTGGAGGGGTTAAGAAAAGTTCGGTAAGATAACGAGATGGTTTTCTGAGATCTTTTATTCAAACATTATTATATAAAAAGCTAAAACTGAAAAAAAAAAAAAACCTTTCCACAAGTAAGGAAATACTCTCTTTTTTGTTAATTTAGGGCAGCTGATTTGCACAAGCGTTGATAAGGAACATGCACAGGGGCTTTTCTTTCAGCAGCATTCTCCAAAGACGTGAGGAATGACCAGGCAGGGTAGGTAAAGGATATGTATTATATTGAGCCTTCACCCCTATTTTTCCTAGGGAAATCGAGTTTAGAAAAATACTAAGATATTAATGCATATCTTTTCATCATCAGGATCTCTTCTCAATTAATTTATTCCAGAGGAGAAAAGTTTGCTTTAGTTTTTTTTTTAATGTTTCTGGGTTTATTTTAAACATGTAATAATTGTATACATGCCTCTAATCTAGCATATCTTACTCCTGACTTTAAAAATAAAGGGGTGCAAATCAGAAATATTTTCTTTATTCAATAGTTCATGTAATGAAGTGCTGTGCTGAAAATAAATTACATGGAATTGGGTCTGGAGAGCAAGTCTTACAAGGAGTGGCTGAAGGCACTGGAGTTGTTTAGTCTGGAGAAAAGGAGGCTGAGGAGAGACCTTATTGCTCTCTACAACTACCTGAAAGGAGGTTGTAGAGAGGAGGGGGTTGGTTTCTTCTCTCATGTGACAAGTGACAGGAAGAGAGGAAATGGCCTTAAGTTGTGCCAGGGGAGATTGAGGTTAGATATCAGGAAAAAATTCTTTACTGAGAGGGTTGTAAAGCATTGGAACAGGCTGCCCAGGAAGGTTTTGCAGGAAATCATGTTGAGTACTGTCATGCGGCATGTACAGGGCAACCAGATGATAAGGCCTGGTCCGCATGGGTTTATGAAAGGCAGATCCTGCTTGACTAACCTGATCTCCTTCTATGACAAGGTCACCCACCTAGTGGATGAGGGAAGGGCTGTGGACCTTGTCTACTTGGACTGTAATAAAGCCTTTGTCACTGTTTCCCACAGCATTCTCCTGGAGGTACTGGCTGCTCATGGCTTGGATGGGCATACAGTTTGGTGGATAAAAACCTGGCTGGCTGGCCAGGCCTAAAGACTGGTGGTGAATTGACTTAAGTTCAGTTGGCAGCTGGTCTCAAATGGTATTCTCCAGGACTTAGTGTGGGGCTTGTTCTCTTTAGTATCTTCATCAGTGATCTGAACGAGGGGATAGAGTGCACCATCAGAAAGTTTGCAGATGACACTAAGTTAGGCAAGAGTGTTGATATGCTTGAAGGGTAGGAAAGCTCTACAGAGGGATCTGGA
>NW_010390454.1:26084-26361 GCF_000710305.1 Buceros rhinoceros silvestris | reverse complement strand
AACGTGCGGTGGGACCATGAGAGCGTGAGTGAAGCGGAGCCGCCTCTCCCCTCCTTCCCTCCCTCCTTCCCATCCCCCTCGCAGGCCTGGGGTTTGGCCGTAGCGACGGGGACCGCGGGTGCGGGCCTGCTGCTTCTGCCGGCCCGGGGACAGCGACGGGGTTGGGGAGACTTGGGCGGGGGTGTAGGTCAGGCCTTGGTGTGGAACCCGGGGCTGCGGGGCTCCTGCATGGCGGCGGCGGGGCGGGGCAGGGCCCGGGTGGTGGCGCGGGCACCCA
>NW_010390454.1:14019-26004 GCF_000710305.1 Buceros rhinoceros silvestris | reverse complement strand
TGTTGCGCGGGAACCTCACAGAGCCTTGAGAGGAGGAGGAGGAGGATCCCGCCGTAGCAAGGCCGAGCGGCAGGGCTTGTTCTGTTGTTTGGGCAACGGGTAGGAGAGAGGCCTTGTGTTCGGGTTTCGGCGTAGCGCAGGGAGGTCGGTTCGCCGCGGAGTGTCGACAAACGGGCATTAGGGGGATTCCGAGAGGCCCGTTGGTGCCTGGGGTCTCCTGTGGGGAAAAAGAAGAGTGGTGGTGGTGGGTTGTGGAGGTGAATAGCGGATTTCTGCTTTTCTGAGTAGAAGCCTGCTGGCTTGCACGAAGGGGGGATGAGACAGATGTTAGTAATTCGAAAGACAAATGTCTCTGGATCTCTTCCTGAGTGTGCTATTGAGGAAGAAAACAGAAGGGTGCAGACACACTGACTTAACTGTCTGTGGGTTGTAGCACAGGGAAGAAACGTTAAGACTTCTGAAGCTAAGGATTTGACTAAGAAAAGCTTGATTCCTTTCATACTTGGACAGTCAAAGGAGTTCGTGTCTCCTGGGAGGTGGGATAACCTAAACAGTCCTATTGTTTAGCAGTACTTAAGTATTTTTTGTTAATGTGGCGATTCAGTAATTTTCTGCAATAGCTCAACCAATAATTATTATTTTTTATTATTACTATTATTTTGGAATGGGATTTCCCCCAGGCATGGTTGAGTTTTAATAAATGATGACTTTTACTGATACCTATTGTAAGTTATTTCAAAGATATCAATGGTAGTTATAAAGTTCCTATAGATGCTTCTTTGGGAGAATTCTCTACTGAAATACTTTTTTTTTCTCTCTTCATGATTTTTTTTATAAGTTACGGTATGTAATAAAGTATTACAGTTACAGTAGTTTATTACCTGTGTGATAGGAATTTCTGTGGTTTAAACTGCAAAAAGCATTTAGCTCCCCCCATCCCTTAGCATCTTCTTGGTATGTTGTTAAATTGGGAGGAAGGAGAAGTGCTTGCTTTTGGCTGTCCTAAATTGCATCTTAATAACAAAGGTGGGAATTTCATGTTTTCAAATGAGTTATGTCATTTTAAGGATGACATATATTTATCTTGTAATGCATGAGAGAAGGACAAATAATTGCCTTAGATTCTGCAAGTGCAAGGAACTCCCCCCTCCCCCCCCCCGAAAAATCCTTCTGTATCAGTAAGCTGTGCACGTCAGGAGGAAATTTTGAGTTCAGGAAGTTTTCATGACTTTTTTAATGTCTTTCTAGACTTCTCTAATTAACTAAATATCACTCAACTAGGTGTTCAGTAACATATTTTCTTTCGATTCTGAATTCAAAGTGAGAAGGAGATGTTCAGCTTTGGAAATGCAAAGTAAATGACTAGAACCACCTTGGTCCGGGTAGAACAGATAGGAGGATTGTTTTTGTTTATTTCTTAAAGTGAGAAAGAATTTTTTTTTCCTCAGTGGGTTTTTTTTCTCTTTGTCTTTAGTCAAGTTCAGATGTTTTCCCTCATGTTCAAGTGACCGATAATTTCAATTTTAGGCTGTAGCCATAGGAATCTGTCTCTCAGCTGTTTTTCAGTTTTGTTGTTTCAGAAATGGGACCTTGTCTCTTCTTCCCAGTCCTCCTTTGACAGTTCAGAAAGCGGAGAGCTGTCCTGTGTCTTAAGGCTAGTGGGAACTTCACAGGCTTAGGGTTGAGCCTTCAGTCTTGCAGGAACCGCTGCTGTTGTGCTGTTCTTGCTTTTATTTGTGAAGTTTATAGGACAATAATGAAATGAATGTTTTCATAGATTCCTGTAGTCAACTGAGGAGTTACTGCTGTGGAAACATGTTTAGGTTCAATTTCCTGCATCACTTAAAGATTAAGTTTGCAACACTGATACATTTTGAAAGACCAGAAATACAGATAGGGTTCACATAGTAATTGATTCCTCTGCTTGGTTTTGCTTTTCAGATGAAATACATGTGCTAAAGTAATTTCTTGTAAAATTAGACATATATCAACATGTAACCTTTTCACTGTGTGTTGTACTCATACCAAAGTTTAGGGTTTTATGTCACTTTTCATCAAAACTGATGATAAGTATGGAAGGTTATCAAAACAAACTCCTCTATCTCTTACTCCTCATTTGTAAATTGTATCTAGATTGATATCGAAAACCACATGGAAGATATAATGACACAGGAGGTAGTAGGTTGTTTTGAAGGTGTGGAAGCAGAGTGTGTGACAGTTGAACATTTATTTTCGGTTCTAATAAAACATATTCATCGTGTATTGTGAAGCCTTTTGTAGAGCTTAAGGTCTTTAAAACTTTGACGTAATTAAAACCTTTAATCTTAAAAAATTGAAATCCCAGTTGCTGTGTGTTTCAGTATTGCAGCATGTCCTTAAATGATAGTTCTAGTTTGGGCATAAAGGCTTTCTGTTTTGTATGCAGGAGGAAATTATTAGTATCGTATATTTTCGTCTTTCTGCATGCTGTTACATCCGTAGACAGGGTATACTTCTGGAACAGTAACTTTATTGATTTGTGCATTCTTGCTTAAATATGCACCTATACGTAATAAGTTCATGGGGAAAAAGGGATTGCTTAAGTTGTGAGGCTGTTCTGTGGCACAAGAAAGCCCAGTGTTGAGCACCCACACTTTGTCTAAGGCTTTGAGGTTGTGATGGTTCCTTCAGGGTAAATCCAGTGTTCTCAGAGAGTGGGAAGGGGTGGAGAGCTGTGAGGGACAAACCACTGTGAACAGTTACCTCTGATAGGGGTGCAGTTCCTCAAAGTGTAGGTTCTGTATTTGAAATACCATTTGATGGTATCAGCTGTTTATACTGCATTACACTTTTATTTTTTTAATAGAATCTCAGAACTTAATCCTCCAGGAAATGGGGAGGGGGGGATGGCTTAAGTGTTACCTGTTTTGGAAGCAAATTGGTAATGGAAGGTTATTACTAGTGGGGTTTGGGAGAAGGGTTTGCATTTGTTTGGTTTTGGGTGGGTAGACGTTGCACATAAAATGTCCGCTGCATGAGAACTTCAGTGGTTTCAAAGAACTTATTTATATGAAGGGATCCAGTATGCTGGATTTTATTCTCTGCCTTTTTACTAGGAATTGTCTGCCTAAAGGAATTTGCTTATGTAATTGTTTATTATAGTTACACTGATACTTTTCTATCAGTAAATAATTCCTTGCAGGAGAGGAACATGGTTAATGGTATAGAGCTGTCCGTAGTTTCTTTATTTAGGAAAGCTTTGAATTGGATCACAAACTCTGGAAGAGGGTAGCCAGTCTTGCCAGCTTAGTCAACTTTGAGATGAAGGACACTACTTTCCCACTGCCAGGAGATTTTGGGGATTAATGAATCTGAGATGACGAAATGGAAAGTTCCAAGTGTCTGTATTTGTTCTAGTGTCTTACACCCTCAGAGCTTTGGGATACAAGCTATGGCTAATCCTGCTGCAATAGTTTGACAGTAACATTACATTTTCTTGGTAGCAGAATCATCAGAATAATTTGGCAAAAAGGACTAAGTGCTTGTTACCTGCATAGATAAATATCCATAGTCAACTGCCTGTTGCTCTGTTTCTGCAAGTATGGAATGTATTTCCATATTACTTCTGACTTGTGCTAAGTGCAGCCATCTGATAAGCCATGGATGAGTAATGCCATTTGAAGCATGTCACCTCTGCTTCCTCCTTCCAGGGCTCTGTGATATTTCGGCAGTTTCTTGACCCTTTCTATTCTTACTCATTCTTAATGACTTAAGATGTCTGTAAGTGCAGCTGACTGGCATCTACAGCCTGTCATGGCAGATGTTTCACACGGTGAAGCTAAGCCAGAATGATACCTTTCAAGATTCTGCAGGATTCTCTCAGGTAGTGTTTTTCTGTTGAAACAAAATCACTTGATGAGCATGATGAAGTAGGTAAGAGAGAGTGAGAAATTGCTGCGGACACAGTAGTCTGAACCACTCTAATGTGAGTATTTCTGTGCAAGCTGGTTCTTCAGAGGGCATGTCAAGTAATTCACTAGGTACTGAGCTAGTTAGGAGAAAATTACTGCAGCTTTTCAGTGTGTGTGTAGTTTTTATTGGGTGTTGGTTTTGTGGTTTGGGGTTTTTTTAAATAATTAATGCAATGTGTGACACATGTTTTAGCTGCATATTTTAATATTGGTTACTACAATTTTTGGCAGTAACCATCAGCTCATAAGAGGAGGCTTTTCATAACAGTGCTGCTTCATAAAATTTTAATTATTGCTGGTCTTGGTTGGTTCAGGTTTTTTTTTTTCCTTCATCCTAGTTCTGCCTCTAATAACTTTTCCTTTGTTCCTTTTCTTGCTACTTGTTTCAAAAGTTACAGGCCAGTTTGGATAATTTTTGAGCCAATGGAAGGTTTCTGGAACTTATTACAGCATAATATGGTCATACTGTTAATATTGTGCTCTCTGTCTCAAGAAATTGTGTAATCCATCCCTGAATTTTCTGGGGGCAAGTGCCTTGTCACTGACCCTAATACTTGGATTGTGAGGATGACAAAATGGAAGAGAAAGAGAATGTAGAGAGAAATTGTACTGACTGGTACAGGAGTTCACCTCAGAAACTGTTCCCTTGAAAAAACTTGGTATTGAAACAAGGAATATTGCAGCTGTCCGAGAAGAGAGCAGGTTCTGAAACCAGATTTTATGCAGTAACTTTCTCCTTGCTTCCTGAGGGAAGAAAAAAAATAATGCTTTCATGTGGGTTTTTTTAACTATTCTTGATAAATTGCTTCAGATAGGTGCCACAGTGCCCTAACCTGAACTGGGGGATAAGTAGTCCAGTTATAGAATAACAGAGATGTTTGTTTGTTTCGTGTCCATGGGTAGAAAGCTTGATTGTTCTTCTGTGCCATCAGTAAAGCAGTCAGTACAGTAGACTGATTTGCAGCCTGGCAGTCAGCATGGAGAAATAAATCAGACTGATCTAATTTAATCAACTGGTGTCACAGGCATTTCAGTGAGGTGTTGGCGTGGGGTAGGATTTGGGTCTCTCTCCTCACCCCCATTTGTTAAAATGCTTTAAAATGTATCTTAGGCAGTGTGCATTGCAAATCTGTGCCCACAGTGCAGGTGACAGTATCAGAGCGGGTTGTGAAATGCAGTAGCAATTATTAGATTTGCTAAATACTAGAAACTGGTGTGAAGTGAAGGAGATGTTGGAAGAATGTCCATGCTAGTTTTGGATTGACACTTCAGTTAGTTAATGGCAATCACTTCTAGGTGAAGGATCCGCTGAAGAAGTAGTTATTGAAGATTGCTTATGAAGTGAGGGGTGAAAGTATTTCAGATTTTGTCTTTTTTGGCTGTTCTGATGGATAGACGGAGATATTTCTGTGTTAGGAGCTTCAAGAGCTGACCAACTTGACTAGCTAAGCCCATGCCCATGGGTGAGCCTGAATAATCTTTTTAACAAAAGCTGTTTTTATCCCATCATATGTTAAGTATTTACTGGCTAGGCTAATAGATTGGGTTTTTTATAACTTCCTAGTGGATTTTTTTTTTCTGTTATCAGAAAGGACCTGACTTGCTAATGTAAAAATAGACTGTAGAAACAAAACAAACCCATCGTGGCAGGAAATGAAGTTAAAATCAATGTCTTCTCGGTGTTCCTTTAGAGATACACAGTGTCTCTTTGCATATCATACTTAAAGTAGGGATTTTTCAAAGTGCTGGAATGAGGAAGCTTTTGGGATAGTTACCCTATGTGTTCTAAAGCCTTTTAATTGCCACTAGAACCCTTGAGGCCGAACCTTAGTTTTGAACGCTGATGGCTCCTGTTTTCCCAGCCAGTAGTGCTGAAGAAATGAAGGCTGGACATAGCGTTGTTAGGGACAAGTGAAGGGAACTCGCTTTCATGCTTCCTTGGTAGGCGTTTCCACCTCTTGTAGGTTTTCGTGGTTAAGGAATTGCACTCTAACTTTTTTAATAGCCCAATCTGATTTAATTTCTTAGGAAATGTCAAATACTGGATGGTATTTACAAATAGATGATACTGTCCTTTAATCTTAAACACTTAAATTAAGAAATACTATTATTGCAATAGAAAGTAGGATTTTTTTGATGTTTTTGTCATTAATATGCACCTCATAGCACCTACTGCTACCAAGTAACACAAAGATAGAGGGTGTACATGTGTAAAATTTCAGAACTTTTGCCTTGTTCAAAGGGGATTTTTACACTGCATTTTAAAAGATAGAAGCGACTACTTAAAATTGCCAGTTCATGAAGAAAAAAATGATGCCTGTTTCTTTCTTCTCTGTCAGGTTTGTAAATACTACCTTTGTGGCTTTTGCCCAGCTGAATTATTTACAAATACCCGTTCTGATTTAGGTAAGTGTAAGTCTTGTCATTTTTATTCACTTATGTAATTACAGTTGAACTCTAGTTTGCAAACTACCTTTTCTATTGTCTAATGCTCTGTCAAAACACTTTAAAAACAGGCTTTTTTATTTTTAAAGGATTGCCAGTGATATGGTATGTTAAGAGCAATATTTATTGCAGATCCACTTCCTCTAAGTGAAAAATATATTTTTTTCTAGTGTAAGCTAAATTATTGGCCGTGGAGTAGCTTTCTTCTGAAGTGTTGGCTTCTAGTTTGGTTTATGATACCTGGGCAGGGTTTTGACTTGAGTATACATGATTGAGCTTCTTCAGAGACTCCTACACTGTATTAGTTATTACTGAAGGCCATCTCTGAATTAACTAGTAGCTTTCAAGTGGTGGTTTGCCTGGGAAAAACAGGCTGCTTGTCTTAGCACTAACTTCCCACACCACTGAAGACTTTGATAGGCTGGGGAAGGTGGGGAATTTGGGAATTTCTGAATTTGGGCTGAATAATTTTGCTCTGAAGGTCGGTGTTTTAAGTAGCCAGTTTATTAGAAAGAACACTGTTTGGAGTTTAGAAAGTGCTTGGTGAAATTACCCTTCACATGTCATTTTTACTTTTGTGTAAGGCCCCAGATGTTAAAGGCGTTATTTTGCTTGTGTAGTTTTACCGATGTAGAACTTGATCTAGAAATTCTATTGAATTTGGAGATTTTATATGATATTCAGAATCTCCTTTGGTTTTATAATTGCTAAACCATATTGGCCTTCTTTTTCTTTTAATGTTTCTTTCAAACTCCAAGCAAAGGAAGCAGAAAGGCAGTCAGAAAAGTCCCTGGGAAGTGTTTATAGCTCTGTTCTATCGTGGTGCACAAACAAATGCTGATGGAATGTGACTACTACGTTCAAGAATGCAAGCCTAAACTTCTTGTTTGGTCTTTTTAGGTCCTTGTGAAAAAATTCATGATGAAAATCTACGTAAACAGTAAGTGTTGGTTGATATCTAAATACAAATAGTGTTTCTAGTATGCTTTGAAATATTTTAAAAGCAACCCAACCATGAGAAACCAATTGCCTTTTGATTTATGTAAGCCTTTATTTAAATATATTATCTCGAGTAAGAATTTGTAGTGTTGTGGGCTTTGTAATTTATTTTTCTTATATTATGGATTGATGTGAGTTTTCATTTTCAAAATATTTTACTAGGTATGAGAAGAGCTCTCGGTTTATGAAAGTGGGCTATGAAAGAGACTTCTTACGCTATTTGCAAAGCTTACTTGCAGAGGTGGAACGCAGGATTCGAAGAGGCCATGCTCGTTTGGCACTGTCACAGAATCAACAGTCTTCTGGGGTGAGTCTGGAAGAATGATTGAGGCAATATTTCCTCTAGATAATGACTTCATGTTCTCTTTACGTTTTACCTGAAGAGTCAAGGTACCGTTTTCCAGAAGATTGCTATTAGATAGGTCTCTTTATCTGTTAGCCAGCAGGTTGACTCTATCCCTAATGGACAATCCAGGTGGCTCCACAGTCAGCAGGAGTTCCCTTCTGTTTTCCCTGTCTCTTTTTCCTCAGAATGAGTATCTGTTCTCCATCCTTGAACGTTAATCCTGTGAAGCGTTGTCTTTACTCTGTTAACCTCAGTTTACCTTCTCACCTTTAGTTGCCTGTTTGTCCTTCCCTCCTCTAGGAAGCTTTAGCATGGTGATACTGAAGTAGGCAAGTACTGGATCCTTCAGCAGCTGATGGAGTTAAATCCCGCTCTGAGCTGCCACTCTTAGGCAGTAGCCCCTCTCTGTTTCCCCACCGCCATAGGCAGGCAGTGATGCAGTTACGGAAGTTTAGGAAGGAAATACTTCTGTGCAACTTTTCTTAATGGAAAGCTTGAACTGACTGGAAGAAAAAATTGACGCGTCTGCACCACTTGTTTTTCTAGTCCCCTGATGGATTTTGAGCACAGTGACTTGTGGTCTGTGAGAGTTTTGTGACTGCTAGTGCAGCGTTTTTGCTGCACCTGTTAATTGTTATGTGCAAAGTCCAGTTGCTTCAGAAGGAGCTGCAGACACAGTATCCAGTCAAGAGAGCTTACTGGCTGTGGAGTAGCAAAGGTTGTGGGGGAAGCACATGTAAGGCTGTTCCATCAGCCTGCAGAGGGATCACTGCTATTAAGTACATTTTGGATGAAGTAAGAGTCTTTTCATGTTTATGCTCAGAAGATAAATTTCAGACCCCACAGAGCTTCTAAGTGAGACTTCAGTGTCTGCAAAGATACCTAATAGCTGCATGGCAATTTTAGAGTTTAAATTTAGGATCTCAAATTCAGATTTTTTTTTTTTTTTTACCTTTTATGGCCAGGGCCTTGAACTTTTTTATTGATTTAGGAGGAATTAGTGTGATGAGAACTTGCTTCACTCAGCAAGAGTGAAGTAAGCTGTGTTGAGGAGTGCTTTATGTTAGACAGCTATTACTTGTAGGTGTTCCTGGACAAAAAGGCAGGAGGAGATTATTCCTGAATGTATGAAGAGATGTACAGTCTTGTGTGTTAGAGCTTTTTTAACTAATTTTTAAAAGATACAAAAAATTTTAAAAGACACGCCTGTGCTGTTTGGCAGGGAGCGGGACCTACTGGTAAAAATGAAGAGAAGATTCAGGTGTTAACTGACAAGATTGATGTACTTCTACAGCAGGTGAGGTTTTTTTATCCCCTGTAATAGCGATCTCTTGCTTTTGTTTCTTGATTAAAAATTACAGTTGAATTTTGTTGTTGTCCTTTAGATTGAAGAACTAGGTTCAGAAGGGAAGGTGGAAGAGGCACAAGGAATGATGAAGCTCGTTGAACAGTTAAAGGAAGAGAGGGAATTGCTGAGGTCTACAACTTCAGTAAGTAGTGTGTAGTTCTGGCAAACTTACTTCAAAACTTGGTGCAACGGTAGGTTTTTGATAACTCTGTCCTTACGCTGAAGGCATGCAGGTTCTGTGCAGAGTTTATTAGACGCTAACAAGATATTTCAGTGGGTCAGTGCAGTGTGTTGACTTGGGATGCTACTTTGCAAGTGGGTTTCCTGCACGCAAATGACAAGATTATATACACAGCAGCCCTGGGGGTGAGCTTGCATCTTGCTGTAATTCAGGTCTCAGTTCAGCTTTGCCATCCAGCCTCTGCAGTGTTATGTTACTGCATGACCAGTCTGACTGTTAGAGAAAGCTTTTGAGTTAGGGCTGTGACTAGAGACAGGCGTTTGTCTGACTGGGAGCCAAAGGTACCACGTGAAGTAGCAAGCTTCTCTCAATTAAAAGGAGCTTATGCTTAAACATTTTGTACTGGTTTTCAATAATATGCTCAAATGGTGATTCCTTTTGTATTTTTTTAAAGTTCTTAAATATTCCAGGCAACGGTGTTTGTGTCCATGCTATGTGATTCGTGAACGTTGCGCAGCAGTAGTCACATGAGTTTGTTGAAATTTCAGTGTATTTCTCATACGTCTGTTGAAACAGTGGATTAATTTGACCACTGACCTTTGAAATAGAAGCCCAGCATTCCTTTCTGTATTTTTGCATGGGCTGTTCTAGCCTTCAGACATATTCCATGGTTATTCTTCAGCTCCAAACATTTCAACTGATGCCAAAGAAATCATCTTAAGAGAAAACTGATTTTTATTTTCTATAATTCTGAGATTGCAGGGAAGCTGCAGATACAGCTATATTCCTGTTAGTCCTTTGCAGTGAGGAGTAAGGTTTGTTTTCTGTGTGTTCTCACTGACTCTTCCCTTGTGGCTTACATGGAATGGGTGCATGTAGCCTATTTTTGCACTGTTCAGCCTAGCAGGTGCAGTGCTCTGAAGAGAAAGCATGTAGATAGGATTTCCAGCTTTCACTAGCATGCTTGGGATTTGACATCAGGAACAGTGAAGTTCTAAACTTCTTCACTGGCTTCCAACTGAAACTTCTATTTTGCTTTATCGAGTATTTTTCTTTTGCAGACAATTGAGAGCTTTGCAGCCCAAGAAAAGCAAATGGAAGTTTGTGAAGTTTGTGGAGCCTTTTTAATTGTGGGAGATGCACAGTCAAGGGTAGATGACCACTTGATGGGAAAGCAGCACATGGGTTATGCCAAAATAAAAGCTACTGTAGAAGATTTAAAAGTAAGTATTGCCTTCAGTTATTGAACATGAACGAAATTGCTTGGAGGCTTCCTATGGTAAATGAAAGGCTGTCCAGTGGACTTTCTCAAGTGGGTGAAATACTCCCAAGACAGTATATAAAAATGGAATCCAACACTGCACATTTAGCATTGTGCTTTGTATGTGATTACACTAGATACAAGCAAAGAGGTAAATTCAGGTCAGAAGTTTTTGTGGGCTTTGTAAAGAACTGTAGTGTGGCCTCTGTTCTTAGGAGAATGACAAGCCAAAAAAAAAAAGTTCTGCAACACAAAGGATTTCCGTTTCAGGGATTTTAGAAAGTGCTTCTATGTAGGCCGTCCTTTGTTTAGGAAAAAACCTGAAATATTTTAAAAGCTTAAGCTTCTGCATCCTCAGAGTTATAAAATAAATGACATTGAATGATTTTTGAGTATCTCCATTTCTTTCTGTGAACTTTTTTTAAGGAAAAGTTACGAAAAAGAACAGAAGAACCTGACCGTGATGACAGGTTAAAAAAAGAAAAGCTAGAACGAGAAGAGAGAGAGAAAGAGAGGGAACGGGAAAGAGAAGAACGGGAAAGGAAGAGACGGCGTGAAGAAGAAGAAAAGGAAAAGGAGAGGGCTCGTGATAGAGAGAGACGTAAAAGGAGTCGTTCTCGGAGTAGACATTCAAGCAGAACATCTGACAGAAGATGCAGCCGTTCACGAGACCACAAAAGATCAAGAAGCAGAGAGAGAAGGCGAAGCAGGTCTGTGTGTGTGGAAGTGTTTTCATGTAACTTTCCAAAACGTAAAAACCTTGTGGTCAGCCTGGGACACATCCCTGATTTATTAGGTCCTCTGTTCTTATCTCTTCAGTGAAGACATACTTTACTGGTTCCAAGGATAAACAAGTTTTCACTGCACATTCACTGCCTCCTCTCCAGTTCCTGAAGAGGATGACACAGTTGTGGTGGTAGTGGTCTTACGAGGGAGCTTTGAGTAGGCAAAGGCTCCCAAAGAACAGCATCTTTTTTTCTCCTTAAGTTGGTCTTTAAATCATAGTAGTAGATATTTCTAAGCTGTGTGGTTGAATGTTTAAGTAAATGAAGAGGACAATATGAAGCCAGGTCTTCTCTACCAAGAAGTACTTGTATACCGTGTGCTTAAGCTTGTTTTAAATTCTTGTTTTCTGGAAATCATCAGTATATTAGAAAGTGCTGTCGTTTACTCTTCTGTCTTCTGAGTTAGAAAATACCACCTAACACTAACATTTCTAAAATTTTCTCTGAATGTGAAGGAGTCGTGACCGAAGAAGAAGCAGAAGTCACGATAGATCAGAAAGAAAGCATAGGTCTCGCAGTAGGGACAGGAGACGATCAAAAAGCCGGGATCGGAAATCCTACAAGCACAGAAGCAAAAGCAGAGAGAGAGAACAAGACAGGAAGTCAAAAGAAAAAGGTATGTTTGTGTGAAGACTGAGTTCGTATCAAGTTTTGAAACTATTCTTTCCCT
>NW_010390454.1:9709-13927 GCF_000710305.1 Buceros rhinoceros silvestris | reverse complement strand
TCCCTAAGGTCTCAAAAGCTCTTAGTCTTTCAGAGAGTGGCTGAAAGTTCTTGGCATCAAATCAGACCTGGTTTTATCAGTGTGTATGTTGCTGTTAACCCATTGGTATACCCCAGTATGCACCTCTTACCTCTTCGTTACAGTAGTTACTAAAAGCTCACCACTTTGTCTGCGAATGAAGAGTGTGAGGATTTTCACGTATTTTAAGACCTGTTTACTCCTGACCTTTAGAAAAACATAAGCCTGTAATCAGATTTTTGTGAGAATATCTTCTGTTCCTCCTGTTAGCAAATACTTCTGTGATTAGCCTTTGCTGGTACTCATTTTGTGGGAGATTAGTAGCTGGTTTTTCACCTGTACCACCTATTACTTCTCTACACTATCATGTTTCCTTTATTTTCCTTTAACAATGTTTTTAAGGGGTTCTTTTTCTAATCTATGAATACCATCTGAGATAAATCTTGCAAAATTTCTGTAATACTCTAAATTACAATTTCTTGCCCTCTCCCCAATCTCCTGCTCTTCCCCTTCATCTTTGCTCCTTGTTTTGTTGGTTGTTTTTTTTTTTTTAAAGACTTGAGATTTGTTTTGTCGGTATCCAGGTGAGTCACAGGAATGCTGTGTTAGTCCTTGGAACTCTTCTTTAGCAGTACGTGCCCCATACAACAGCATTGACAGTGACTCACTGCTTCATCAAAGGCTGGTGTTCAGAAGCTTTACCTTTAAGTAGGATGAAAAAGAGCTACAGAGAGAACACTAGAGGTTCACGTTCAGTGAAAAGATACTGATTCACTGTTATTGTTGAATTTTTCCCCTTTAAAAGTCTTTTGAAATTGTTGGAGGAAGGTAAAACCACCTTCTGGCTTAAACTGCTGGCTCTGTTGGGGTGCTGACTAATGTCCAGTCTGAAACAGCCACCCCGCTTCTTTAGTAGAGCTGATGGTCAATACTGGATGAAACAAGTCTCCTGTGTTTGTAAGGTACTTTTGAGCTTCTCGGGAATGAAAGGTGCTATGTGCGTGTTTCTGGCTTGCACAGGCCTGTTTGTCCTACTCTTACTTTTCCATGTTTATCCAGCAGATTAGTTCCCCAAATACTGTGCATTTTTCTTGGCCTGACTTCCTTGGACCATTTTAATTTTTTTTGTTTGTTTGTTTATACTCTGGTGTATCTTTAGTACTGATTTGTCTCTCATTCTGCTTTGTCCTTTACAAACAAACGGGCTTTAGCTGCCTGCTCATTGGCAGTGGAATTGATGCATATTGTTTAAGCTTAGATTCGGTATCGTCCGGATCTGTCCATTTGTTACTTTATTCCTACCTGATATTATGCCTTTTGCCTACTTTATGATCAGATTTCTGCTACTTAGTCTAGAATGTCCTACTCAATATTCTATGTGTATCTATGCATATAAATAATTGTGTTATTTATTCAAATTTGGTCTGGTTTTGAGCTTAATGGCTTTTCAGTTCTTTCTTTAATCCTTCCATAAATAGAGGAGCTAGTGAACTTTCTTCAGCATCTCAGTATTTTTAGTTTTAACTTGGCTGATTTCCTTGCTGGCCGTTTTATTTGCTGCTTGCTACTTTCTTCCTCCAGAAATGAGAACAGTGAGGTGATGCTGTGAGTTGTGATGAAAATTACACCTGGGAAAAGGAATTACTTTGTAGAAACACAAATAGGCCTTGGAGCAGGACTGTAATGCTGATGATGTTTGTGGTCTTCTCTTTGATGGGAAAACCTTTAATAAAAAAGTAAGGGGGATGGGGAGGGGAAGAAGGAAAACCCAAACATAAGCAAAGCTGTAAACACCGTTACATCCTCATGTTTGCAGTGTAGCACTGTAGGTAGATAGTTCAGTAGGTGGCTTTAGAAATTCACGTATCTGAAGTGTGTGGCTGGCTGCCTGCTCTACTGATCACACGAAAAAGTAGTAAAGTAGAAATTGAGATTTAGCTTTTAAATACTGTTTCTTTGGGAATATTGGCTGCAGGATCTAGTAGTCTCTCTATGCACCATTGATCTGCAGTTATGAAAGGAAGCAGTAAAGGCCTGGCTGTAACTACCCATGGTAGCGCCTTTCATCTTGAAATCTCAAAGTGCCTTATAAACCTGAATCTTAACAGGAAAAAAGGCAAGGCACAATTGCCCAAGACTTGCCTGCTGTTACACGTTAAAATAGTGCTATGCCTTGAAAATTGAGAAGTCCCGGCTTCTTGTTTGCTAAAATACTGTGGAATACAGTGACCTTTAAGAGTATAAGCAAAAAGTGTATGTAAAAATGGAAATGTTTAATTTTGGACTCAGGTTCCAGAATCAGGCAGATGTTTACTAGAGGAGAGAGCCACCAGCCATAAACTGAGCGTTAGCTGAACACAACTACTGTTAAAGTAAAGTAACTTCAGAATAGGTGGAATAAATAGGGGTTTTAAGAAAAGGAAACCATCTGTTCTGCAAGTACCTTCATTTGATGAAGGGTTGATACTGGAACATGCCTCCAGACCACTTTAACTTGGGTCTTCACCTTCCTTAGTCTGGATTCATATACTTAAATAAAAATAATTGTATTTGTGATTGTGTTTTCATGTTAGTGATTAAACCTCAGCAAATGCTGTCAGAACACCTCAGTAAAACTGGATATTATGTTTGACTGATGTTTGCATTCTCCAACAGTAAAACCATTCACCTTACCTTGGTAAGAATTTTCACAAAATCTCCCTCAGTTGCCCCCACCAACACAATCATGTGCACATGGTGAACCAGGAAGCAAAGTCAGTATTGTTTGATTGCACCTGACATATCACAATAGACATGGTTTCAACAGCAGACTGGTTGTACGTGCTTTCAAAGAAAGAAATCTCACCGATTGACTGTACAGTGGAGGAACTGAACTGCTTGCAGATACTCAGGGGTTGGACCAAGTTCAGTTGTTGGGCTATTTGTTGGATACACCTCCTCAGTTCTGTTTGGCAAACTGGAGGTTTGCTATGGTAAACCTGTTTTATTATTCAGGTTTTTAGAAGAGTCTCATCTTCATTCCACACTTTAATAGTAGCTTTTTAACCTTAAACAAGATTATCCTTCCTGACCAAATTCAAGAAACAAATAAGACAGAACAAAACCCTGCACACTGCACATCCATAGGGCTATTAAGATCTACCATATCTACATAGGACCGAAGATAAGATTATTGGACTGACTACTAGTCCTCTGCGGGGAAACAAGACTACTATTCCTCAGTGGATCTACGTGTGCATCGGCGATACCTATAAGACACAAAAAGAAGACTTTTTAACAAGGTTAGTTAGAGTGCAATCTACCTGCGGAGTTGCCAAACTGAGGGCAGACAGATTCAAAATCCATAGTTCTTCAGATAGCTTTGTGACCTGGCTGCGTGCTTTCTCCAGGCACCCTGCACTGGATGTGCTGCTGCAGACAAAACCTCAGTAGTAGTGGTCAGCAGGCAGTTGCCCTCATTTCTGTGTTGGGACTTTACCCCTCCCTTTGGTGGTCTGGTTTAAAACAAAAGTTGGGATGTTGCTTCTCTTTTAAAGCTTAATTTCTGTTTTGTCTTCTGGAATATAAAAGTCTAGGTGATAACGTTATTTAAAATAACTTTTGAGAGTGTTTGATCTGTGTGCTCCTGTGTTGGGGATATGTATATATTTACCTTATTTATTTTAATTGCCCGGATAGCAGGGTGTAATCAGAAAACAGTGCATGAATGTTTTCTCTGTGATGACGTCTGAGAAGTCGGTATTTCAGATTAATTTTTTTTTTGTCTCCAAAGTGTCTTTACTGATCAAAGGTTGAATATTACGGTGTGAAATAATATGGAAAGAATCAATACTTCCATTAAATTTGCAAATACTGAATTTACAGATGAGGCACGCAGCTCTAATATCATGATTTTCTTCCCATGGAAATATTTTTACTTCTGGCTTCCTTCCTTCTTTGAGGATTATTGAGGAAGAGATGAGTTTTTCAGCAGTGTAGCAAACTTCAGTGAGCTTTCCAGTTCATGATGAAATCGTGGGGTCCTTCCCATCTCGCTGTTTCTTTGCCCATGGCAAACAGTGTTTTTCATCTATTTCCAGACTCTGTCCCCAAGCCTTATTAATGAGTGGGTTATAAAAAACTGCTGCTTTTATAAAATTGAGAACTAATAATGCTCACAAGCATGCAGCTTCTATGACATACTCTATGGTAAAATTAATT
>NW_010390454.1:0-9577 GCF_000710305.1 Buceros rhinoceros silvestris | reverse complement strand
CCCAAAGCCAGCAGTGCTTAATTCTGCTTGTTTCCCATGGAAAGTATTTGATTGATTTGGGTTGCTAGGCTTTTCAATTGGTAAATACTGATTTATTTGATAATACCCTGATGCACTGTCCCATCATTATTTTGTGATTCTTTTTTCAAGAACCATATTTAGTAACTGTAAACCAAAGACGGCCATACAACATCATAAATTAAAACTTGGGGACAAAGACTCCCACAATAAGTAAGGAAGCCAGGCTCCTTAATTACACATTTGCCTAACTTCTCCACTACCTCCTCTTCACACGCACCCACCCCCTGCCCTGTTTGTATATTCAACAGAGAGCTGAGCAGCTGCCTCTGTAGCAGGTCTGTCCTTTCTCTTCTCTTCCCCACTCTGTACTGTCCCCTGTGACCTTTTTTCCTACCCTGTCCGTTCCAGCACGGTAGTCTGAAGCCTCTTTCTGTACCTTTTTGAGTATTGCTGTTATTGCTATAGAAAGTAACTGTCCCAGTTTGTATGCAGTATGTATCTCACATGTGCAATGTTTGTTTTTACTTTGAAATCCATGGTCAATGTCTTCTTTCATGGCAGAAAAGAGGGGATCTGATGATAAAAAAAGTAGTATGAAGTCCAGTAGTCGAGAAAAACAGAGTGAAGACACAAATACAGACTCGAAGGAGAGTGATACTAAGAATGAGGTCAATGGGACCAGTGAAGACATTAAATCTGAAGGTGACACTCAGTCCAATTAAAACTGATCTGATATGACCTCAGATCAGACAGAGGTAAGTGCATTATTTCAAACTTTGATTAGGGCTTTTTGTTACTGTTTAACAGTGCAGCGTAAGTATGCACAGATGAAGATGGAACTAAGCCAAGTAAGAAGACAAACTAAAGCACCTTCTGAAGGAAAAGACAGTGTAGTCCTGCAAAACATTTTGAGGTACATTGTTTTGTCTCAGCTATTTTGTAGCAGACTCGTGCCCCCATTAGTGTGCCTCTTTGGGACATATTTGTAATATAGTCACCATAGAAAAATTAATTATCTTTTTTATTTTTTAGGGATTTTGTTATCGTTTTTTTAAAAAGTTGAACTGTTTTTGTATTTAAGTCCATATTGTGTTGGTACATCAGCAGAAACTTTTCCTTTAATACTTAATATTTGAGGCACATGTTGGACTACTTTGTTTTCATATAAACTGCTAGTATTTCTTTGTCAAGGATGTTTCTAGTTTTTTTGCTTTATTGCCTTGCATTCTAATGCAGTTTGTTCTGTAACTCGAGAGCCAGTAGCATTGGATTGATGGAAGTGTAGGGTTTATGAATTATTGCAGCTGACTACCATACCTCACACAGCGTTGGTGTTGTGAGCGGCCCATGAAAAGCCAAATTAAAAATCAAGGATTCAGTCAAACTAAGCAGGTACTCATGCCAGGTACTCCTTTCTCTACCCACATCCATGTTTGAATGCTGTTGCCTGTAATCTTTAAGCTTACTGTTGTGTTTTTGATTTTCGAGATAGTGAAAAGGACTTTTTGTGTATTGTGTGAATACTGTAAATCTGATGTTAACAGAATGGAATTTTCTTTCAACTGTATGTAGGGATGCAGTGCTGCCCAGAATTAGATATCTTTAAGAGTTTTAAAAGGCAATAAACACTACATAATAATCGCCTTGTTACTTTCAATGCAATTCGAGTCTTTAAGAGGTATGTGTTTAATATTTCCTACTGTGTAGGAGACTTTGCAGTCAGCCGTAGCACAAAGAAGTGGAATGGCTGATAACAGGCTTCTAAGGCAAATGTAAATGCAAAGACAGATGCCACCAAATGCTTACAATGTTCATGGCAAGAATGTGTGCTGACAAACTGTCTGGTGGAAATGAAACAGCTAAACAATAGGAAATGCAAATACTGTATTAAAAAGAAAACTTGGAAGTTTTTTCCTCATTCTTGACATAGCTTTCTCACTCTTGCAGAAGGTCTTTAGTTGTATTCCTGAAATAAGGGACTAACAATGGAGAGTACAGCTGATAAATGAGCTTCTTGCAACAGAATTTGTTACTGTAGTTCCATTATTTATGCTGGGAACTCTTAAACACTTAATGTTGACTATTAAACCGTTAATGCTACATTATTGCTTCTAAAGCCAGTCACGGTCAATGTTGACACTTTTGTAGAGTTAAGATGACAGCTAACAACTGGGCCAATATATAGGAATGGTAAACTGCAAGCTCTTAATGCTGTCTAATTGTCTGTTTTCCCAAAATTTTGCATTATAGGACTACTACTACATGAAGAGTCTGCGAAGACAGCGGAAGACAGTTTAAACTGAAGATCTGCTTTAAAATGAGGTGAAAGAAAGCTGTAGTGGCGTAGAAAATTATAAAGTTGAGTTAGAAATTTTTTTTTTATAAAATTTAATTCAGGACTGGTGTTTCCTCCCAGAGTTCAGAAAGATGTGTTGATAATAGCACATATGCTACTGAGAATATAAGTCCTGTATCCTTTTTTTTCTTTAAGACTTTTTAAGATAAGAAACCAACATAACCTGAACACATGGCTTGCTCAGTGTTTAATTGCAAGTTTTCATTCTTGGACTTTAAAACACAAGAATAAATGTTTAGTATTTGTGTGAATCGAACTAAAACAAATCCCATTTTTACAACTGAGCTATTCCTAGCTTCTTGATATACGAGAAATGGAAATAAAGTATCTTTGAATTTCTGTTACAAATTTGATTGTCTCTGTCATTGAACGTTTAAGTAAGTTTCTTACCTAATAAATCTACTCATGTCTTCAAGCTTAGTCCATTAATTTGGATGCTTAGTTATTCTGTGGTGTTTGTGGGTTTGTGTTTTTTTTGGTGCCACCATCAGTTAGTATTTCTTTTCAAGGCTAGGTTAGAGAGCTGTTGGATTCTGTCTACCTGAAAAAGCACGGCTACTGCTGCGCTTGGTTAAGGAATTACGGAAAACTCAGAACAGGCGGGTAGGCCTCAAGCCGTTATAAAGCAGTCAGACTTCTACAGCGTTACCAGAAAGATGCCAGTGCTGAGGCTGGCCATCAGACTGCCTCACGTGTGCCTTGTCGTGTCGGTTTGGAGCACTGATTAACAACTGTTCGCACTGCAAACATGCACAGGGGGCATGTTAGAGCAGATAACGGGGGAAGAGAGACGTGCCTGGCAGCTTCCATTGCACACACTGGTTACGGGACTAGCATTTCCCCTCCCTTATCCTGCAGGGCTAGGAGTGGTAACAGGAGGTACCTTGTAGTAAGTTGGGCAGATGTGCCTGATAGTGGAGTCTTTCTCTAGTGCACTGAAGGTAAAGGAAAAATCCTGTCTTTCAGAGCACAGGAAACCTGGTGCCTTTCTAGTAACTACCTTCAGATTTGGCTATAAAGAGCATCTCCAGAACAGTGAGAAGTGTCACCTTCAGAGCGCGGGCCCAAGATCAGTATCATCGCAGGTTTTCTAGGCATGCCAAGCAAAAAGCAAATAGCTTACTCAAGTGAGCACCTCCGGCATGCTTTCTCCCTGCTGGTTTTGAAAGCCTAATGCTTTTATTAGGTGTTAAAAATGTGCTGGCCCCTGTGTTTTTTCAAAGTTGTGTTCAGATTTTAAGAGTGTCCTGTCCCCTCCAGAGTGCCGGGTATCACCCCCCCACACCTCCTACCCCCCACCCCTGAAAAAGGAAGAGAGCTGGGTACTTGAAACAACGGATACTTTAATATAAGTGAAGAGTAGCAATGTCAGTTCAGTACAAGTTTGTAGTGCAAAACAAAAGTCATCCTTGGAAGAACAGTAAGTTTTGTAAACTTAGTTTCAGTTGTCATACCAACGGTTTATTGTTCAAAGAAAAAAACCGAACAAAAACAACAGTTAACATAAATAGTGTGCCTTAGAGTTTATCAAACTGCATAAAACATACAAAAATATTTCTCTGAATGCATAGACTTACTTATTGTTACAGTCAGCTCATGATTAAAGTTTAGTCGTATCACATTATCAGTTATTCCTGGTGGAAAGTAGAACAAATAAAGCTGTTTTAGACCAGCTGCTCCTACAGCTGCCTCTTCAGGAGTTAGTGCAGGCAGACTTTATACAGATTCCTAATGAAGGAACTGAGAAGAAATTAGATCCTCTTATTTTTGAGCCATTTACTTACTACTGTTTTTCAAACAGTTATTGCACATAGTCTGAACTAGCCTCCGAGCTATGCTGAAAAGACAAATACATGACTGTTGAAATAAACCTCCTTTCCTGTCCTACAAGAAAAACAAAGCAGGAGCCACAGTTAGGAAATTTTACTTCATACTGTCTCACAGTCTTGAGCTTACCAGGAGTTGCATCGGGCTTTAAATAGCCCAGCTCCTGGCTAGGGACGGGCCAGGACTGAGAGCGGGGTGTTAGTGACAAGATGTAGATGGAGCAAGTGGGACAGGATGATGATTATTTTGAATGCACTACGTGAGAACTTTAAACCTAAGTAACTCGGTGAAATCGTGAAGGCAGAGCGAAGCGCCTCTTGTTGCTGGCAGGAGGGGTTTCTGTGTTCTGGTGACACGCACGTGTTTGTCCCTTGCCTGTGGGAGCCCCTGGGAGGAGAGAGCAGCTGTGCTGCAGGAAGCTGCTGCTCCCACCAGAATATAGTGATTGAGATCAACAGCAACAAACACTGCATCAGCGCTGCTCTAGTGCAGCTTAATAGAGCAGAGATGAGAGGAAAATCTGTACTATTGGGGGGATAAAACCAGCAGCTCATGTCCAGTAAAACAACTCCCTTGCCCCCTCCACCCACCCCAGGACCCAGTTAAGTGGTTTTTTGGTGCAAAGGTTGTCATCATCGGTTTTGGTACATAATTAAACAAAAAGCCTCCTAAGGTGGAACTTTGCGGCTACTATGTTAAGCTTCAGGCTGTCACTACTCCAGCAGTGCTGTGACTTCAGTACCTTGTTTGGTCTGAAAGGGAGTGACTTCAGGCTGTGTTTTAATGATGACTTAGGCCACTCATAAAACCACAGATGGGTGTTTTCGTTATGGACTTGCTTAAATGCAAGTAAAACAGTCTGTAGCTTATCCAGAGTCTGGTGGGTTTCCCCCCCAAAATGCCCTGGGAAGCACGTGGAGGCATTCGGCCCTTCCGGTGCTGAGCTGGCTAAATTTGGACTAAGGGAGGAGTGACAGGAGAGCGTGCGACAGGTGAACGTACAGGCTGGGTATTTGCTAATGGTGTTTCCAGTTCTGTAGGGCTGATGGAGAGCGTGGTGCCCTCCTTACAGCTGTGCTCCCTCAATAATACAGCGTTGGGCTTCCCCTCGCAGCAGAGACTAGCCCGCCCCTGTGACTGGGCTGCGAGCGTGGGCCAGAAGGAGTTCCCTGACTTAACAGTACTGACCCTTGGGTGCATCACACAGAGTCTCCTCATCACTGGGAAAATAAACCAAACCATGGACACAGATCTGTGATTCCCTCCCTGACTCTTCAAAGGGCACTTGAACATGCTCTGTGATTTCAGTGGTCCCTAATTAAGAGAAGCTGCTGTATTTTTTTGTGGAGGTGGCAGGGTGCCATCACTTCAGTTACCGTATGCTCATATGGGAGAGAAACAAACCTTTCCACCTGGCCACCCTGACTCCACCGATTTCCAGCCCAGTGAAAATTCTTTTCCTGTCACTTCAGAGCATTAACTATTTCTGTCCCCACACCTTGGTCAGTTTGCGTGAAGGAGCAGGAGATTAACGACTTGCAAGTTTTATGTCTTTAGAGACCCAACTGTTCATGGTGTGCCAAATACCCTCTGACATTTAACTTAATCTGGAAGTTTAAAAAAATATATATATATGTGCACACGCACAACTTCCTGAACACCTTTTCCAAGAATCCTATTTGGTCAAAGAGTGGGAGTTCTCAACATACTTCTCATACCAGTAACTAAGTCTCTCCTGCCCTCTTCCCAAACAACCCATAAACTTCTTTGAAATAATTGGAAGCATGTGATTTCAGTAGACAAATGAGGTATCCCTTATCTCAATACAATATCAAGTAAAAAAATAAAAGCAAAGGGGATATTAAATACAAAAGATAAACTATTAGTTAAAGTAGTAACCCTAACAATAACTTAAGGTTTTACTCACGTTGAACTCCCTGCCTTCAAAAGGCAGCAGCAGTAACCACCAGGTTCCCTGCCCCTGCTGGAGGTGCCCCTCGCGGTCAGTACGTCAGCTTTGACGCTCTGCTGTTGTAGCAGGGCCTGTCCGTCAGGGCTGGTGCAGCACTTCTGAAGGGAGAGCTGTTGCTTTGCACCAGAACCAGCTCCAGCTCCTGGAAGTCCTGAAGTCTGGCAACATCCTTGTCCTGTCAAAGAACAGACACAACTACACATTTCTTCTGAACATCGCTGGTTCATTCTTACAGTAATAGCTCAAGGAGGTAAAAACTGCGAGTCCAGGGACAGGAATAAATAACGGAAGAAGAAAATCCTGCTGGGAAGCACACATGATTTCAAAGCCTCCTTGGTTGGTTCTTGGCCCGCAGTTTTTTCTCCTTCAGCCCTCACCATGATTTGACTGTGTCTGTGCGTGTCACCTAACCAAGAGCTGTGACCAAAAGCCTTTCAGGTAGAGACCTCCAGAACAGGTACTTTTGGACCAGAGGAGCAGGTTCATCTGCTCATGGCAGAGCTTTCCATTTGTATTATTGTTTGTATTATTGCTGTTTGCCTTTTGGCCAGCACACAGTGCCGTGGTCCCTGCTGGGTACGTTGAAAGCACGCTAACGCTCTGGTGCTGGCACGGTTACAGACACTCAGGCTGTAATAGTTTCACTGCTGTTCTGACAAGAATATTTTGAAAAAGTCACGATGAAGTTTTACAAGTCCAGCATCCCTCTGATTTGTGAGCTGAGGTAAGGTGTTGGTTTTGAACACCAGGCCCATTTTTACCAATCCTCCCTCCCTGATGTCTGCAAAGGGCAAAGTCAAGTAATTCTCTGATGCCGATTCTTACCTTTCTTACCAGTGTATTGGGCAATTTTCTGATCTTCTCCACTTGCTCTGGGTTAACGCCCAGCTCGCAGCAGCTCACTCGGAGCAGATCCTGGTAGGTCAGTTCTTGTCTGTCCAGTTCAATTTCAATGAAGTCATTGTCTCGGAGGCTCTGGACTCTCACCTTAAGCACAAGTTCTAATTGAGAAGAAAAAAAAAAGATTTAAATGTGTTTTTCCTCAAAAACCCACCCAAACCTAACACTAAAGCACTCGGTGTTATCTTTTGAATTCAGGTTTTCTAATACCATACCTGTTACCGGGCTGAGAAATACCGGAACAGTTAATGGAAGCTTCCAGTGGAAGAGCGAGACATTCGCAGGGGAGCCCTGTTTACGGTGTTAAAATACGTGCCCCGTCAGGCCGTTACCGAACTACCAGAGATGCACTCGGTGCTGTGTAATACAGTGCGAAATGGGAACTGTTACGCTGCTCGCACGGGTCTTTCCTTTGGTTTGCAAAGGACTGCCACGTTTAAAATACCAACTAGCAGTTGTTTCACTTAAGCAGAAAAAAAAAAAAAAAAAGAGTTCTGGGTCTTTTTGGCCGGAGAGTTCCACATCTCTGCCTCTATTCCACAAGTCTGAACGTGGAACGATTCCTTAGCTTCATCCTTCACCCAGTAACAAAACCACGGAACAGAGTAACAGGAGGCTGGGAAATGGCATGGCATTACCTTGCATGTTGTATGGGAAAGCTCCAGTGAAGAAGAGGGGCTGGAACGCTGGCGCAGGACCAGTGGGTGAGCTGTCGGTGTGCAGCGGAGCGGCCGGTTCGGATGCAACCGGCGAGAACAGCCCTGTGCCATGGGGCAGGGGCAGCCGGCACGCGGGGCCGTTGGGCGCTTCAGGCTGGGCACAATTCGGTGCCGTCGGAGCCGCCGGCAGGGTGGGGAGTTGCTCCGCAGCGTCCAGCGCGGGGAAATCGTCCTCGCTGTTGCATGACGAAGGTGTGCGTATGCTTTCAGCCTGGGGGGCTGAGGAGCCGGGGCTCGTGTCACACTGGGTGCATGACAGCGTCGAGGGCGGAGAAATCGTCCTCGCTGTGGCATGACGAAGTTGTGCGTATGCTTGCAGCCTGGGGGGCTGAGGAGCCGGGGCTCGTGTCACACTGGGGAGGAGGAGAGGTGGAAGCACTTCCATTGTGGGACTCTGCCAAGCTGCCTGCGGTGCTTTCTTCAGCGTAAACGTACGGGAACGGTGGGTGGGCCAAGTAGTTTGCAACAACTGGCAAATGTAAATCCACTCCTTGACATTCAGTTTCTTCCTCTATTAATGGAGTTCAAAAATGGAGGGCAGGAGGTGGAGAGAGAAAAAACCCACTGTTATTGGATAGATCTTCCTCATTTTGAATACAGTTAGCTTTGTCTCAAAACAACACCCGTTCTGAGGTCATCAAAGGATGATACTCACATACCATGAGCAAGGAAGGCAAGTAGCTGTGAAAACCTACAAAGTTCTACCGTGTAGTGGCTTTTTTGAAACTAAAGTAGGAAAAAATAACTGCTGAAAGACACCCAAGTTCTAGCAGTGTTACCCCAGCGTTTTCACGGGAACTGGGTGACCAGCGGTCCTTCCTTAAACCTGGGTTTACGATGCTTTTAATAACACCGCTGGAAATAGCTCATTATGGCCCACGGCAACAAAGGAAACCGGGTGTTTCCTCAGGTAAGTGACTACTTGGTGTGACGCCCAGGACAGCTCCTCTTGCCTGCAAGTACTGCAGCGAAGGACGTTCTTGCCTGACTGAGGATTACTGATGTCAAGTCAGCTGATGTCAGAGCAGATGGCTGCAGAAATCTAGCAGGAGAACAGGAGAGCAGCATTTCCAGAGGTGAAGCACTTCGGCATTTCAGTCTGGAACGCAGGACTGAGATGCTGGTGGAAATGGGCCCTGGCAGCGCTCGGGAGCGTCACATACAACCAACGAGGTTTGCTGTGTGTACAAAAAGTGTGACGCAACTATGGGGCAAAAAATAATCATACTGCAAGTCACGGGGTAACAAAGCGCTCAGCAGCCCTAACTCCTGAAACGCTGCCGTGGATTTGTAGGATTCCTTCTGGTCAGACAAGTCCGATGGCACAGCTGTGAAAGCCTCGCCTGCGGCCTGCCTGCTGGCTTCTGCTCAAGGAGAGCCATCAGGAGTGCCGCAGCACTGCCCAGAGCACAGAGCGCTTCCGTCTCCCGATGGCACAGCTCACCCTTCCCAGCTGGAATCCCCACGTCTATTTGCCTGGGTATGAATTACAGATCAGAGCTACCTAATGAGACACGACAGCCCTAGCCACAGGTTTGCCCATCTGCTGCCTCAGATAAAAGCACTGAAGATGCTGCAGCCTCTAGACCCAGAATTCTCGATGACTAGATGAATGGTAACGGTACCTCCCAGAATCCTCCGGATGTCTGGTTTTGAAGTTAACTGCACAGCCAGCTCTCCCTTCGCGGTGAGGATCTGCTTATCTGCCCCGGCATCCAGCAGGCAGGACACCACCGGCGCGTGGTTCCGCTTACAGGCCCAGTGCAAGCAGGTCCTGTGGGG
>NW_010390453.1:1897-2182 GCF_000710305.1 Buceros rhinoceros silvestris | reverse complement strand
AGTTCATGGAGGTGCGTGTCACCCCGGCTGCCCAAGCGGGCCGGTGCCCCCAGCCCTGCCGAGCGCTGAGCCCGTCCTGCCCTGCCCTGCCCGCAGTGCCTCTGCCTGGACAAGATCGAGGCGGTGGCCACCGAGTGCGGTGGCCACCGAGGAGCAGCTGGTAGCCCGGGCCCTGGAGCTGCTGGAGGAGCAGCAGTTCTGGGCAGCTGTGGTCTTCCAGCCCCCCATCAACGGCACAGCTCCCACGCTACCCCCCCATGTCCGCTCCAAGATCCGCATGGACAT
>NW_010390453.1:1312-1624 GCF_000710305.1 Buceros rhinoceros silvestris | reverse complement strand
ATGCTCTGCCCCCAGGTTTTGGGACCCGGGCCCCGCGGCCGACCCCTTCAGCGACCTGCGCTACGTCTGGGGGGGGTTCGTCTACGTGCAGGACCTGGTGGAGCAGGCGGTGGTGCGGGTGCAGACCGGGGCTGCCCCGCGGACGGGGGTCTACGTCCAGCAGATGCCCTACCCCTGCTACGTGGACGATGTGTGAGTGGGTGGCAGGGGGTGACCTCAGCCCCCCAGAGGAGAGGACCCTCAAGAGACCCGCTACTGCGGGGGACGAGGCCAAGCACCCTGCAGGATCTCTGTCCTGGGGAGGTGGCAGGG
>NW_010390453.1:700-1072 GCF_000710305.1 Buceros rhinoceros silvestris | reverse complement strand
ACTGCCCCTCTTCATGACGCTGGCCTGGATCTACTCGGTGGCCATGATCGTCAAGGGGGTGGTGCATGAGAAGGAGATGCGTCTCAAGGAGACCATGAAGACCATGGGGCTGAGCAGCGGCATCCTCTGGCTCAGCTGGTTCCTCAGCAGCTTCATCCCCTTCCTCCTCAGCTCTGCCCTCCTTGTCCTCATCCTCAAGGCAGGTCGCAGGGCACAGGGCACAGTGTGGGTGACACAGGGAGCGTCAGGGTAGGGAGCTGGCGTGGGGGCTCCGTGGGCTCCAACCTGCCTCCATCCACAGCTGGGAAACATCCTGCCCTACAGCGACCCGGCTGTCATCTTCCTCTTTCTCGGCACCTTCTCGGTGGCCAC
>NW_010390453.1:0-535 GCF_000710305.1 Buceros rhinoceros silvestris | reverse complement strand
CATCAGCCCCTTCTTCCCCCGCGCCAGCCTGTCCTCGGCTTGCGGCGGCATCATCTACTTCTCCCTCTACCTGCCCTACGTGCTGTGCGTCGCCTGGCGCGACCACATCACCTTCCCGCTCCGCGTCCTGGTGGTGAGCTGCCGTGGCTGTCCCCTCCCCGATGGCTCTCAGGCATCCTGGTCATGCTGGGTGGGGGGCTGACCCCCCCAGGCTGGTCTTTCTGCCCACGCCACTGTTCTCGCTGCCTTTGGCTCCGGCTGTGAGTACTTCTCGCTCTACGAGGAGCAAGGGGTGGGCATCCAGTGGCACAACCTGGCAGCCAGCCCCGTGCCAGAAGACCCCTACAACTTCGCCACGGCCATGGGGCTGCTGCTGCTAGACGCTGGCCTCTACGGCTTGGCCACCTGGTACCTCGAGGGCGTCTTCCCAGGTGAGCACGGCTCCCCGCTCCCCCCGGCTCCTGGCAGCGCCCCCTGCCCCGGCCCTGCTCAGCCCCTGTCTGCTGCAGGTCAGTACGGGATCCCCAGGCCCTGG
>NW_010390452.1:9431-13006 GCF_000710305.1 Buceros rhinoceros silvestris | reverse complement strand
CCGGCGGAGGGAAGCTGGGAAGATGCTGAGGGAGCTGGCGGCGGGGGAGGGCGGGGAGGGGCGCGGCGGTACGTCTGGCTCCTGTGACAAGTGTAGGTGATGCCGGATTTCGATACACAAGCTGCTGGAAGAGACGAAACTGCCTCCAACAGGGTTTAGCTGGGTTTTTTTGGTTTGGGTTTGTTTGGTTGGGGGTTTTTTTGTTGTTGGAGGGTTTTTTTGTTGTTGGGTTTTGGGGTTTTTTTGCTAAAAGGGAAACAATTTGTTTCCCCACATTTTTTGTGTAATTTATCAACTGTACATCTCGTTGGGGAAGGAGGGCATCGAGTAAGGACAACAGCCTCTCTTTGTCACAGACACGGACTCACTGAATCAGCTATGCTGAATTTTATCCTGAAGATTTGCATAGCTTTAAATAAAGTCAAGCTGCACCTTCCAGGAGGATGTTGAAACAACAGGGGATCCGGCCTGATCTTCACATCGCAAGCTATCAGCAAAAGCTAGTTTTCCTTTCCAGACATTTGCTCTGAAATCACTGAGAAGCCCTGAACAAAGATCACCGAGATGCTGTGAAACACCCTTGTTCTTCACAAGTACAAGCTTCAGCTCAGAACCTCATCGCTGAATATCCACTTCTTGCTTTGCTGTTTGTGCTGCAAAACATCCTTCTCACTCTCGGAAAGAAGGAGCTGCCTTCACCTTCCTACTGGGAAGAGCCCTTGAGCAGAACATGACATCCTGGCACCACTTCAGCAGAAGGCCTGGGGCAGCAGAAGGCCAGGGGCAACGTTCCCCAGCTAGGCAAACACAGCAGCCTCCTCTCACTAAGCGGGAAAACCAGGACAGGCTTTCCCATGTCCCTGCCTCACCGTATGCCTGGCCCATGATGAAGACACATGTCACACAAATGCAGCTGTGAGCAGGAGCAGAGAAGCAATTTTCTGTGCAGCCAAGTATGACGTGGGTACAAGTGAAACCGTCCCTTAATTACACAGGCAGTATCACTCAGCTACACAGTGCCACGGATTCACGAAAACAATCACAGTCTTTTCCTTAAGTGGTATCCTCCTCTGTCCTTTCCCAGTCCAACTCCCACTAACAAAAAGAACTGCAACACCCTAGAGCTCATAAATGCTCTTGGAGAGAGAGGTATTATTATTGCTGATGGCCCTCCGAAAAAATGTGTGTTAGATAAGATCTAGGGAGAAAATGAAACAGTAGTCATTTGGTAACAGACTGTTCTTCAAGGGTGACATTTTCAAGCAAGTGTTGACTTGTGGTGGCAATGAGAACCTAAGATGGGTGGGAAGGAGTTTGACAAGAATAAAACTCACACAATGACAGGCTTGACCAAAGTTGAAAAGTTTATGTGCTTCCTCATAAAATTTCCGCTACTCCCTTTCTACGGACCACATGGGAAAGGTCATATGAGGAGCTTAGCATGGAAGAGTTCATGTCTCTGGTTTCTCATCCTGGCAAAAAAAGCAGAAGAATCCATGTTTATTTTAAGCCAACTGTACGTTTTCAAACCAAAGGGAGGGAAAGTAACATCTTTGAAGAGAATTACGTTAAAGAGAAAACACACATCGCATTATGAACGCAGGCACTGGTATTTGAAATATGAACAGTGCGTGGCTGCTAAACCAGGCATTCACCGTGGACACCCCATTTTCCCATTTTCCTTTACGTGTTCTTCTTGGCTCTGCGGCTCATGCCTACAGGGGGAATCGAACACCTCCAAGGATGTGTTGCATCCACTCTCCCATGTTCCTGGAAGGCACAACTAGTGACAGTGCTCCTAAGCAGAGACCACTGGCTGCTGCCAGCACAGAGATGAAGGAGGACGCCTGCACAGATGGGCTCCGGTCTCAGCCAGGAAACATACAGCCGAGAGGCAGATAGAAACTGTTCCTTAAACACTTTCTCAGCTGTGGTTTGCCGTTCAGCCCACAGTCAGGTAGCTAGTTCCCCTCTGAGGTCCAGGAGCTCTGGAAGGGCTCCAAAAGCAAGTAAAGGGGTGTCATGGGCCCTTTGGGTTTGCATGGGGGTGCAAGTGTGGATTTAATGTTGACATAACCTTGATCATCTTGAAAGACTGCAGAAGGACCTGTCTAAAAAACTTGGAATAAATTGACAGAGCAAAGTATTTGTGTTTATTACTGGTTCTGCCAATGTATTACTCTCTGACATATGTCAGCATCTGTGTTTCAGTTTTCTCCATCTGCAGAACAGTGTGACTATTCATCTTTCACTGCGTATTGCATTCTTAAAACCTGCATTTCAAGGAGCAAAGCTGTGGGCAGGATACCTAGTGCGACAGTGTTCTTTCTTCTCTTTTGGTAAGTCCCTAACATCACACCTAGTGCACATTACAGCTAGGGTGGAATCAACACAAACATCCGCTTCCTTCTCTTTTGTGGTGCAATATTAGTTTCATCTATGTGAAGCTTCAGGATATGATTGATCTAAGTATAATTTTTTATAGAGTATGAGCACTACTGCAATATCCAGATGTTACAGGCAGTAATTAGGAATTAACTGGAACTAGTTATAGTACAGCTTATAAAGAAATTAATTGAAGTAGTTTGTAATTAAAAGAAAATATTATACAATTTTGGAAGAATCTTTTGCTTTTATTTTAAAGAAACAAGAAATAGCAAACACCAACATATTTATTAATATTTATTAGACCATCTTAGTTGTACTAAGACAGTAATTAAAACCCAAGTGTCTTCTTTATAACACTGATGGCAATGTTGAAATTAAGCCACAAAATACTCAGCTGCTGTTTTTGCCTATTTTGCAACACAAGCCACATGATCATTCTTAGGCATCAGGTTTTCGAAACCTGAAACTGGAACTCGCTTTCATTGTTGAAGGTGCATGAAGCAAAAGGAATGACAGATGGATCTTCGTGAACTAAAAAGGTTATTGAGCACCAAATACATTTGCACCAGATAAATGTTCATGTTTTCTGGCCAAGAAGCAGAAGCAACTAAAATATATGATAAAGCAGGCACTGTTGGTCAGTGAAGCTTCTGTTAATTTGAATAGGGTCTAGCTAATACTTTTAGTTTATACTATGTGACTACTGTATAACCTGAGCCACTGTTCTGAAGATTAATCATGTTTCCAAAAGGTTGGTTTAAACTTAAACAAAAGCAAGAAAGTACAACGGAGATCTCTGGAATCTACCTATATTCTTTTTACTTTTCACAATACATTTTTAGTGAACTTACTCTTCCATCAGAATGTCAGATTGCCCATGAGGCTTTATTCCCATGCTCAAGCCATGAGAATCTTCTTTTAAAAACTTGGTGTATCCTAATTTATTTAATTTTTTATATTGTAGCCTTCAGAATTAAAACAGCCCAACAAAATGAATATTTTGTGGGTCAAAAGGAAAAGCAGATGTGCTCTTACGTTTAACAAAATTCATTCAGCAAGTGCAGTTAGAACAGTGAATGTCAGGAAACTCACCGCTTCATACACATACACTGTTGTCACTGAGTCAGAAACTGGGAGTAATGACACCAATGTATACTTCTTTAAAATGTTCTGTATGAACACTCTTT
>NW_010390452.1:1258-9325 GCF_000710305.1 Buceros rhinoceros silvestris | reverse complement strand
CTTTCCCTTTGTCTCACAGTTCCTGACAATGCAATTCTGTTTTGAACTTGACTATCTTCCAACGAACTGCCTCCTCTGAGTGGAGAGTAGTAATTCGTACTGTAAGGTACTGCCTTGCTGAAAGAGAGGGTCAGGTTAGACCCATTAAAGACCCAAGGCTGAGATGTTGCACTCTCTCCAAACCCTTCTGCTCGCTGTCTTCACTTCTTGCTGCCAAACAGCTGTTCAGTGCATGCTGACCAAGCCCTTTTTTACTGGAAACAGACAATTCATTGTCCAGATTCTCCAGTCAGCCACATGCTTTCTGTGTGATTCCAATGCAGCCATGCTCAAACCCTCCAACACATGGAGGAATTTCAGCCACACAGGAGTCAGGCACCTCACTGGGCTTGAGAATCTGAGCTGTAGAATCTCTGTGCTTCTGGTCTCTCCCTATGCAAATAGGATTTGAAAAAAAAAAAACCCTTCAGAGCCTTCCCCATTTCATAGGGAAGACAAAAGAAAAACATTCATCTAAGATTGAGACACTGAAATATTATAGTGATGGAAATCCGAAGCAGTGTTAAAAATACATACCCAAGCAAAACAATGTCTATGTGGAAAACAAAAGTACGGTTATAAGGGCACCTTCTATAAGGCATGGCAAGGATCTGTCCCCTCTGGGAATCTAGTTATTAAAATAAAGGGGTAAGAGTGGACCGGCCCAAGCAAGGGCTACCATCTCATACGTGTGCTCAAAGCTGCTTTTCCTGCTCAGCTCCCACATTAGCAAGCAGTAATCACTAGGATTCCCGTGGAAGAAAACTGAGGTAGGTAAGAGTTTCTCTGCCCAGACCTATCACTTGGGTTATTTTCCTAAGGTAACTGCCTCTTAAAAGAACCGAAAATAAATGTGTCAAGGAAATGAAAATGTTGATCTTTCATAGCCTATGTGAAGCTAGTGTAAGGCCTCTCCCGTGGCAAACCCACAGGGAGAAAAGCTCCACAATCTCTGTGCAACAGATTTCTTCTTGCACGCATAGAGCAACGCCAGTTTCTCTGCTGTTAGCTGCTCTAGTGAGTTTATTCACTGGACAAATAGGATTGATCATGCCTTAGCACTAATTGGCTTGACTTACATATATGGATTTCTTTGCTTTGAAATGTACTTTTACTATCCGCTTGGCTTTCGGTCCACACTCTATCATTAACAGAAGAAATTAAGTTGCGTGCTACTGATGTATTGCAAATTACAGCAGTTCTGATACAGATTTTTACAAAGCCCTGAAATCTGGAACCAGTGCAAGAAGGTGAATCATAGAATCATAGAGTAGTTTGGGTTGAAAGGGTCCTTTAAAGGTCATCTAGTCCAACCCCCCTGCAATGAGCAGAGACATCTTCAATTGGACCATGTTGCTCAACAAATACCTTATTCTAGAAGAATGGTGAAGAGATAATTCGTTGTTAGAGGAGCAGACAGAGTACATTGTTTACTGGCAAGCATCTTAACTGACACCTGAAGATTTAGTTCTGAGCTGTGTATGCTGAGCCACCACTAGTCAAACCAACCACTCACTTGGGGGGGAATCACTCAGGCACCCATAAGTCTCGGCTCATAATATGACTTACTCATTCTATAATGTTAACTTCCAGATGTTGCAATGGGGTACAAAGTCCACCACATGAACATGCCCAAATGAATTAACCATCTCATTTAGTACAAAAGATTTTCTTTTATCAAAAAACCAAATGCATTCATTACCGTGGTCCTTGAGCATAAGTTGCTACAGCCGTACAACAGTCATTGGTTAGAGACAGTCTAAGTGAGCTTGTGTTGACCTCTACATTCTATGTATGCTTCCCTGAAAGAAGGAGAAATCCATTCAGAAGTGCCATTTTCTATGCCTCTGCAGCCCGTCTCACATATTCTGTCTGCTCTCTTAAGGTGTCTTAGCACTTCTAAACAAAAGAAGAAAACAGACTGAGCAGGCTCAAGCACTGGGCTTTACACTGCTGAACAGGCAGCCTCTTCCTCTTATCTGGTTTGCATCTCTCCAGCTATCTGACTCCAGGACACATGCTTTGGATGAGGCTGGCCAGAAGCAGTTTGGACCTGAGCCTGTCCATAGGGCTTGAGTGGTCTATTTTTGGGCTTGAGTAGTCTATTTTTTGTTTTCCTGGTAGCATAAAATAGCTTGGAATTGAAGCCTCTCAGTGTTAGTGGGACAAGGGAGCAAAAATTAACCATCGGTCGAATGCTATCCATAGAAAACCTACAAAGAAGTTTATATAAATAGCAGACACCTTGCACTTTCAGAGGCAAAAGCCTGAATGAACAATTGTAGTCCCAATCATGCCTCAAAGTGAGGGGTTTTTCATTCCTAAGGGCCCCTAGAAAAGTGAATTCCCAAATAAAAAGTGCATTGAGCCCATTCTGCTATCAGGTGCCCAAGACGCAATCTGAGTAGTTACTTCTAGGTCATTAGCCTATATGGACTTTCATCCTAGTCAGACAGTATGCTGTGCAGTTTATTAAAAGTCATCTTTCATCCTCTGCAATCTTGTGTGAACTGTCACTTCTCCAGAGCTTTGCAAAGTGTGTCTTCAAGCATGCAAACTCCTAACTGTACTTCAGGAATTTGTACCAACACAATCCCATTGCTGCTTTAAGGTCAGGCTAGGAGTTCACGATCGTACTGTCAGAGGTACCAGCCACCAGCAAACTCCCAAAGAGAGCAGGTATAAAATAAAATAAAAGTCACTTCAGTGACAGGAGACAACATGTGACTCTTTCACAATATTTACACATAAGCCAGTACCATCAAGTACTGAAACACAATAAAAGCTACTTCAGTGCGTAGAGCACAACCCATCACAGCACTTCAGTCACTGGGGCAGTCCCAACATCATGACAGAAGCACAGACTGAAGAAGATGCTGACCAGTCTGGTAACTGGTTTGATAAAACCATGCAAGGAGAGTACATTTTTGTGCTCCCCTCTACTTACAGAGCAGTAATCAACTGCCGTAAGATCAATCACTTTTTAGACAAGCAGCTCCTACAGTAGTTCAGCAAACGGAAGGTGTTCTGATCAAAATTAGAATAAATTGTCTCATTCTCTTGCTAGTGGAAATCTAACTTTTCTCAGTTGCTTTAAGGTTGTGAAGTAGCATTTGAAAAGAGCATCTTAATCCACTGTTTGGCATCTCGAGTTTCACACATGGACCATCTGCCTCTTGTTTATCCTTTTCTCTCATGGACATTCTCTTTCATTCTCACCTCATATTAAATTGCTGGCTGAAGATATGCTGAACAGTTGGTCGAAACAGCAGAGCCACCTGATGTCTATTTGCAGAAAACAAAACTAATCAATGGACAAGTCAAGGACCAGACCTTTTGTTTTCTACATGCACTTCTGAGAAGTTAATGACACCAGTGTTCCCAAAAACTCCAGACATAATGCTTTATGAGAGTAATGTCTCACTGATCTGAGAAAACACCTCATGACTTTGTCCTAAGCACCCCTGAGCATTACAGCTGTTATACTCCCATCAGTTTTGTGGATTGTATACAATCCCTTCCTTCTTCATCACCTCTAGATAATAACATTCGGCATAACTGACAGAAAATAAAGGTAATTTTGTATCTTATACGGTGTCGTATCTATACTCCTAGTGTGCATACATACGCATATCTACAGCTTTCTGGTGTCTCTCACAATGCAAGTACAAACACATACACACATATGGTATGGAAAGAGAGGTCTTGGGAAAGTGTTTGTCCATAGCTGCTTTACAACACATCATAAATTTGTCTGTAACATAAAGAAAAATCTTCAGAAGTTCCTAATGAGATTATATATAGTGTACATAGAATAATAGGAGGTTATATTTTACATTTAGTCCCAGCTTTGACTGCTCTGACAAATGACCGCCTGCTTGCACAGCAGGTACTTCAGCTATAAAGCTGAGAATACACTGGGTAAGACTCTCGGGGACTGAGTTACTCTCTAAGGCTCAAAGCTAAGGTGAGCACCAGAACATGAGCTGGATAGCTGCTGTAGTTTACTAAATTACATAGCTATTGCCACCTACTGGCTATTTTGCAATATTAATACAACAAACTCGTGATTTCAAGCATGCAAAATTAACCATCTGTGCTTTCTCCTTATGAAAACTATACACACTAATAATTGAGTAATTAATAGTTTCTATCTTTTCAGTGAGGAAATGATGCTTTATAGTGTTTTCACTGTTTGCAGTATACTGGTAAAGCACTTTTGCATATTTAGAGATTTCACCATGTGGCCATGTTTGGCTGTGCCAGAGGGTATAATACGACTATTCACAAGTGCAATTAGTGTCCTGGTCTGCCTGTAGACAACTCTTTCTTAGACACACAAGATATCTGAGGCAGGAGGACCTATTTTTTAGCCTGTTTGATTAAAGCAGGATACGTCCCAGTCGCTGGCTGGATGTAGGTGCTATATTTAAGCAAGGCTGGGGCTGTGGTCTAGCTGAAGAATGGACATGCATTAATAAATACACTGTATGATTTCTGCTGTTAGCAAACAACGAATTTAACTGCACTCAAAGCACTTACGTCTATGCACAATCAAAACACTATCCTACATTAACGCACAATCAAAACAGACTGGCATCACATTCTGAAGAAAAAAAATCCATTATATGAGAACAGTTAATCATGTCTGCAATAGTATTTTTTCTGAGAAAATCCAAAGCAGTTAAAACAGGATGTATTTCAAGGACTTTTGGTAAATGATAAAGAGAAGTTTCTTTTAATTCTGGTTGAACCTCAGCTTTACTGGTAAAAACCCAAGAATGAAAAACACAGGATGAAGAAATTCACCCTCATTCACAGCAGCTCAAAATTTTATCTCCTGCCTTCCTGCAGCTGTATCATTTAATGAACGTCATTCTACCAATTCAGCCAGTAAAGCACTTTTTCAAAGCTTCAATGCAAATTGCATGACTTAGTTAAAAAAAAGTATAAATACTTTTATACTTTTATAGACTTAAATAATTTGTACTGAAACAGGTCAGAGAGCGCTCCTCCAACCTGTACCATGGATGAAGACAGCAACCTTTGACTGCTGAATGGTGATGAGTTGTTGGGGAAAGCAGTTTATTAGTTAAGTCTGACCAGAATCACAGGAGGATGTTTTCACACTTCCTAAATTAGAGCCTATTACATAGTGTTATGAAGTAATTTTACCATTTGGCTTAGTTGGTAAACTGAACTTAGCAGTAAACTGAAATGACTCTACTCAGTAATGAAATTATCCAGAGGGGAGTTTAAGGTACAATAATTTAAGTGTATTGACTTTATACGTTCAGCTGATTTCCTTACATTTAGAGATTTTTCCTGTGCAGACCAGCCCTCTTAAGTTTTACAAATGGGTATGTCTTCAGATATCATTAGTGCCAAGGCAAATTACACATTCAGCAGAAACCCATATTAGATAATGACATAAATGCTCTGCAAAAACTGGCAGCAGCAGTCCACGTTTCAAGTGGGACACATACCAATAAGTGGCCTCAAACGAACAGCTACTTGACTTTCACAAACAGAAGACTGCTCACTGCTCAGTCCTTTCCTCCAGTCGCTGGTATTTACTTTGAGTATTTCTATTGGAAACAAACTGTACTCTTAGGTTAAGAGAGCTCTGAAGGTGTTCTACAGACAACACTTGGGGAACAAGCGGTTGAAGTTAGCTACTTTTAGAAAGCATTTGTAGAAATGACTATGAAGGATAAGCTATCATGGGTCCCTAAACAATATGAGGTATTAGACCATCTCCTGTGATAAACTACAGCATACTGAAGTACTCTGGTAATGTGTAAACTCACAGTTTGTCTCTACCAAGTAAAGTTAAGGTTCAGGAATGAACTTGGCCCTAGCTCTGCTACAGCATTTAGCTTGGCAAGCATCCAAAGTACTTCTTTAATGATGCCAAAATAATTACTGTTTTTTAGCCTTCAGAACTATACTACAGGTTCATTTTAGTCTGGCTATGCCATACTTCTGTTTTAATCTGGTCCCTGTGCTCTCCTCCCCTTCAGTAACTCGTCAGAGTTAGGGAAGTTACCTGACATCGTCAACTAAAGTTGCCGATTTTTGGCGGCTGGGAAGAAGTTTAACACAATGCACAGCATGGCAAAACACAGCATTGAAAATATGGCGAGGACAAAGTGTTATCTTTTTTTTTTTAAGTACAACTACCCTGCAAGGAGAGGCCGTGAGTGGGACAGCCAATGTGTGCAGGAATCGCCATGAAGACTAATCCGCGAGCAACCATCAGATGGCGGTCTTGAATCATACAAGCACAGCTTAAACACCACACCTCAGAAAGACTTGCCTAACGCCAACACCGCCCGTCCGGTCAGTTGCTCTTCATCCAAATCCACAGCAAGTTACTCAATTCTTTTTCTCTCAGCTAGGCTTGGTGTTAGTAATGCTACCAAGACCTACAGGCTGAGAATTATAATGTTTATCCACCATGCAACACGGAGGCCTTTGCAAGAGAATCTTACTAAAGACTTCAAAAGCATGCTAAAGGCACAAGCACTCAAAGGCGGTTTCACAAACTGATGTGATTTAAGGTACATCCGGTGCATAAATAATAATGGTACTTTTAAAACAGTAATCAATTTTATGTTCAGATTCTCTATACTGTTTGAATTCTAATTTCTATGCTATTTTCTATTCATTAAGTTTTTTCTCAGGCATCAAATTAAACTTCAGGGTAGCTGTGGTAGAACAGGTACAATCATAGGTGTTTTATCAGGTCGAGAAACTGAGCTGTACTATTAAAGATGACAGTAGAATAAAGAAAGATAATTTTTAAAATTCAAAATCTTGTTGCACGACCATGATGATAGCCTTGCAGTTCCCAGTCCACAAATCTGATTTGGATTAGTTTAATAAAGCAGGAGCTGAATTTTCTTCAGTGTGTCACAGACAACCTGAGGTCTCTATGCAAAAGCAGGAGGTCAGGCAAACATGAATCACATCAGCAAAACCACAAACAAATAACAAACTCACAAAGCACCTTAAAAATATTCCCAAGATTCAGCTCTACATTCTGAAACCGTACTAAGCTTCCCAAGTGCTTTCCATCTTTAGACCTAGTTGAATTTAAATTCACTTTGTGAAAGAACAGCAGACATCAGAACAAGAAATTACATTGTGTGGGGACAGGCCATCACTCGTTAACATACAGCACTACAATAGGTTATACAAACAGTGAAAAATGCTTCATTATACGCTTTGAACTCATCGACTTGCAGAAACATATTTCAGACTTGCTTGATTGCTTAACAGTCCCTCGCTGCTAAGGAATATGAAAGTGTGCACATCGAGGCACATAAGATTAGCTAAACCACAAACAGGTTTAAAGTCCAAAGACTTCTTACTCTGTCTCTTTTCAGTCACCTGGAATTTCCCTCAACCTTCTCTGAAGTTTTAAGCAAGTTAAAACAGACACTTTTATTAAATTCTGAGACATTATCCAGCCTCTAAATTTCCTCAAAGCGGACTTGCAACAGATAGATCAAGCATAAAAGCCCAGAGAATAGCCAAAGGTGTTTCTCTGAGAGCTGTTGGACGCTGCATGCTGCTGGTGCTGCACCTTTGAGAAATGCACCTACACTGTGGATGCAGCTAATCCCATCAGCAAACTGGTTTTACTTGCAGCATTCTATAGTTTGAGATTATGTTGAAAACAGCAGAACGGTTGAATTTTCCAGTTATGTCCTGGATGTTTCCTTTTTGTTAAATTCACAAGTTCTCTGATGAGGGTTTTGTTTGGTTGGTTTTTGCTCATCCACACAGGAGAGTTAAAATACAGGTAAAGAAGTGTGTGGATTTATTGTAGTTATCATCTGTATACTTGGAGTAGCTGTTTGTATTATCTAAGGTAAGTTGCCTGATATGGTGCTCTGTAGGTGTTCAAGCAGAGAAATAGAGTAAAATCTCTGAACAGTTACTGAGTTTACAGCTTAATTTACTGAGCCCTGAATTCTCTATGCGAACAAGTCCTATAGCGTGAGCAAGATAGGGGAAGAG
>NW_010390452.1:0-1141 GCF_000710305.1 Buceros rhinoceros silvestris | reverse complement strand
AAGAGCGTGTCTAGCTGACGAGGGAGATTTTCTCTGAAGACTTTAGACCAGGAACCTGAAGCTCCCATACAGAACATCTTCCTTTTTAAAATGGCAGCATTTAAGGGTGAGTGGCTGAGCCCTTGTGGCAAAACCCACTCAGATGGCTTGGTTTTTTAAAACGAGTGTACACATCAGCGTATCTGGTGGTGGTGCCGTATTACTGAACAGAGCTCTAGACCTTCATCTGAACTAAGGCTTCAGTTGTGCTGGGAGTTGTATTAAGAAACTGGCATCAATCCTGTCACAAATACCATATGTGTGTATAAACGAGCTGTGGAGATACCTGGCTTCATTGAAATAAGAGATTGTTTCTAGTGTGGCTTGCTTGCCGCATACTGCATGTACCCTGTTTCTACAAAAACGCAATGTTCACAAACGCATCACTAGAACCCTCGTCTCAACACTTTTAAACAGAGGAGTCCACAACACAAGGCAGGTGGGTCTTTGTGTATTTTAGTGCCTCCCAGAACACCTGCCTGCCTCAAACTGAGCCCATAGCCCACGTTAGAGGCTGCATTATAACACCTGATGGGTCACAAAATAGAGAAGCAAATGGAGGTAAGAGGTGTAGCTCTCCCTCAGACTAATGACATTCGGAAAGGTTAAAAGCATGACAAACCCAAATGAGATACCACAAGCATTTAGGATGGTGTCTCTGTTCTCTTTAGGTAATTGCAAAATACTCATTTTGAAAAAGTTTTGTACGTTTAAGATGAGAGCTTACTAGCATTTTGGTAATCGTATTCATGTATCTGCTTGAGAACATTCTTTCTTTTCAATAGCTGTCTTGTATTGAAGGTGTGAAGTGTAGCTCTGATTAGCATTTATTCTGTAACTTCTTGACGTGGAGAGAGCTTTAATGTACCACTTCGTTGGTAATCCATTAGTGTGTAAAATATCTTTGAGTTCCATCAAATTTTCATTTGAATCAGCTGTTGGTAGATGCTACTTTTTCACCCGAGGAAACCACATGCTCCAAAACTTGAAGATTTATTTAAATATTTAAATATTTACGTCAAGGCAAAGCAGAGTGCCAACACATGCCAACGCCTCCTCAGCCACCATTGTGTATAAACATCTTATAGCTTAATTTATATAT
>NW_010390451.1:13075-13322 GCF_000710305.1 Buceros rhinoceros silvestris | reverse complement strand
GGAACCCCGGGGAGGGGATGGGGCAGGTGAGAGCGGTTTCCCGGGGCAAGACAAGACGTATCCACTCACTCCACGGGACGTGCCTGGGTGCGGCAGGAATGGGGTCACTCCCAAACGGGTTGCCCTACAGTGGTCGTGGTGCAAGACATGAGGTGGGTGGGTGGGTGTGGGGCAGCTGGAGCTGCATCTCTGGGTCTGGTAGCAGCGACAGGGCTCAGCCTGCAGCTCCCAGTGGAGGGAGGAGCTG
>NW_010390451.1:12430-12752 GCF_000710305.1 Buceros rhinoceros silvestris | reverse complement strand
CTTTGGCTTGTCCTGGGGACCAGGGAGGCTGATGTTGTCTGGGGCCGGGGGAATGAGGTGGTTTGCAAAGACAAGCCTGGGGACAAGGGGATGGGGCAGAGCTGCACCTCCGCAAGCCCCACAGCCTTTGGAGGAAGATCCCTGCCAAGACCGTCCTCACTTCACCAATTCACCCACCACAGCCCGTTACAAGGCATGGCCAGCCGAGAGACTAACTGTCCTCATTTCTTGACCCCTCCCCCCTGGCAGACCTCCACCCTCGCTGGACAACCCACACGCCATCCCTGGTGGGCTTCGACAGCCCTGAGCCCGTCACCAGGGC
>NW_010390451.1:11904-12198 GCF_000710305.1 Buceros rhinoceros silvestris | reverse complement strand
CCGACAACCTCAGCCCCTTCTACTGCTCCATCCTGGCAGCCGTGGTGGTGGGGCTGGTGGCCTACATCGCCTTCAAAAGGTAGAGGACCAAGGCAGCACCAAGGGGTCATGGCAGAGGGTTTGGGTAGCGGGAAACAGGCTGTGTCCCCCTCCTCAGAGGTTCCGCAGCCGGAGCTGTCACCAGCGAGGGAGGGAAGGGGACTGGGTGGGGTGGCTGGGAGGTGGATTTCCAGGAAATCAGGCAGTTGAGGGGTCAACGAGGGAGATGGCAGCAGAGTGGGGGTGCAGGGTGGG
>NW_010390451.1:10617-11553 GCF_000710305.1 Buceros rhinoceros silvestris | reverse complement strand
GGGGGGGTACCCACAGGCAGTCCCGGGCCCCCCACGTGCTCCGGCAGCGCAGCCGCCTTTTGGCAGCAGATCCACGCAGAAGGGAGCTCTGCCCTGCTCCCTTGGAAAGCTCAGGAGCTCGGCACCCCCTCGGCACCGGCAAACGCCAATTTAAACCGATCCGGCCACCACGGTGGAGAGGTTGAGCCAGAGGTTGGGCCAGGAGAAACGCTGCGCCCTGGGAAAAGTGGTCCCAAAAAACAGGGACAAAGCGGCAAACCTAATCCCAGTGTCACCCCCTCACCCCTCTCCCTGCAGGTGGAACAACTGCAAACAGAACAAGCAAGGGGCCAACAACCGCCCGGTGAACCAGACGCCTTCGCCGGAGGGCGAGAAGCTGCACAGTGACAGCGGCATCTCGGTGGACAGCCAGAGCCTGCACGACCAGCAGCCGCCCAGCCAGAGCACCCAGGTGCCAGGTAGGGCAATGCGGGTGCTGCAGGGCGGGCAAGGGCACCCCAGGGGTGGGCTTAATGCCGCTTCGTCCTTCCCAGCACCCAAGGGAGACGGGAACCTGTATGCCACCCTGCCGCCCAGCAAGCAGGAGGAGGTGGAGAAGCTGCTGAGCAGCTCCGCGGAGGAGACGTGGAGGCAGCTGGCCGGGGAGCTGGGCTACAAGGAGGACCTCATAGACTCCTTCACCAGGGAGGAATCACCCGTCCGGGCTCTCCTGGCTGACTGGTCCTCCAAGGAGACGGCCACCCTTGACACCCTGCTCGCTGCCCTGCGCAAGATCCAGCGCGGGGACATTGCCGAGAGCTGGTACAGCGAGTCCACTGCCACCTCTCCTGTCTGAAGGGTGGCCCGGGGCGGCCCCGCGGGGTCCCCTTCCCCCTTCGCCCCCTCGCCTCTCCCCTCCCCGGAACGGAGAGCCTTGGGGGGGCGTGGGGGACAGAA
>NW_010390451.1:10053-10510 GCF_000710305.1 Buceros rhinoceros silvestris | reverse complement strand
CCCCTCCCCGGCACGGAGAGCCTTGGAGGGGAGGGTGGGAAGGAAGCGGGGGCTCCCCGGGCCCCCTCAATTTACAGTCCTGTATGCACTGAGCTCCTGTTTTCGGTATCGTCCCCTGCCAACGTCACCTCCCCCTGGCAGCCTGTAAGCGGGTTGAGTGCAGGCCTCAGCGCCCAAAGCCCGTCTGCCACCAGAGCATCCTCTGCAACCCATGAGGCTGGAAAGACGGACACAGGAACGAGCACCACGCTCTCAGCCCTCCCTTCCAGCCCCTTCTCCTGCCTCCTCGAGGCTCCATTTCTTCCTCCTGCCCTTCCTCCTTGGTCCAACCCGCCGCTATCTCCTGCTCCCCTCCGATGCCCTGAACTCCAGCTGCTTTCCTCAAATCACAGGCAAAGGGCTGAGCTGGGACGGGTGTGGAGCGAACTGGAGCTGCTGTACCAGGATCTGGGGAGCA
>NW_010390451.1:9577-9904 GCF_000710305.1 Buceros rhinoceros silvestris | reverse complement strand
TGGGGAGCAAAGTGGCTGTGCCGTGGCAGGTGGGCTGAGGGAAAGCACTTGGCTTCCAGCAGCTGCACCTACACTGTGAAATGTGGGGGGCACAGCCCCCACACGTGCTCCACAGAGCTGCCAGAATCCGGTCTTGGTGAGGAGCAGCCGGGACCACCCAAACATTGAGGACCAGACACCCAGTGCCACCACGTCCCCAGCACTGGAGCTCCGTGGGGGGACACTGAGGTCTCAAGGGCTGAAGAAGTGCCTGCCCGCAGTGGGAACATGACAAAAAGGGCTCTGCTCATCCTTCCTCCAGCGTCCCCGTGCTGCACTGACCAGGGA
>NW_010390451.1:8368-9433 GCF_000710305.1 Buceros rhinoceros silvestris | reverse complement strand
CAAGTGAGGAAACCCCCCCTGCCACGACTGCACTGTCTCGCCTCTCCCAGAGACCTGGCCAGGGCTGGTGGTCCCCACCTCCTGCTTGTAAGGGCTCCTTCTCCTCCAGCACTGTGAAGGGGGGCTCAGAAATGCCCCTGTGGGCTCTTTGCCTCTGTCTGGGTGCGCAGTGGGCACCCCACCCTGGGGCATCCTTGGGTGGCCCCAGCACCTCCCTCTGCCAGGACCCCACCGCAGGCCCAGGGAGGGGACGTCGCTCCCTGCCTCCCCATCTCCAGAGCTGTAAGTGCATTTTCGTGGCATATCAGCTCCCTGCCCAGCACCCAGCTCCCTCACGGGTGATGCTGGAGAGCAGCTGCCGGGCAGGGGAGCGCCCGGTTCACCCCATGAGCTGCCACTGTGCAGGAGCGGTCCTGGGGGGGGGATGTCCCCAACACAGCTACTGCTTTGGTGTCTCTTTGGCCTGGAGCATCACGAGATTTTTGCAGAGGAGGGACTGCCAGGCGAGCTGGCGCACAGCTCCAGTGCTGGCTGCATCTAAACCTACGGACTCCTCCTCCACCTCTGGATTCAGCCAGAACCTCTTTCCTGAAGGCAGGAGGTGATTTTCCTGCCCTCCTTAAGGAGATAAGCAAGACTTGTAAATAATGTTGTGTCATTTTACTAAATTGCTCATGTTTCTACATATGACATGGGGTGATTCTGCCTGCCCCAGCCCTGCTGCGCTTCCTCACAGCCTTTCCGCCTGCAAGGCGAGCCCAAGCCTTCGGTCCCACCTCGTTTCTGGCCTTAAAGACTCATCAGGGAGGCAGGGCAACATGCACACCCCAAAAGTGGCTGCAGCAGGTCCAGGAGAAACTTGGTAATGTAGAAGGATGGGGCTGTTCCCGGCAGAGCTGCCAGGCGTCAGAAGGGAGAGCTCGGCGCTTCTGTGGACGGCAGCCTGTGGCAAGAGGATTTGAACAGGTCCTTCCAAAGCCCTGGAGTTTTGCCCCCTGTGCTTTGGCCGATACAGCAGCGCAGGCTGAATCGGGACCTCCAGGATGGGATATTCAACACCTCCTG
>NW_010390451.1:7902-8241 GCF_000710305.1 Buceros rhinoceros silvestris | reverse complement strand
CAGCCAGCGCAACCCCCCGTGCCCCTTTTTGGTCGGGGGCTGCCCCTGCCAAACCCGTTGGTTAGAAACACTTGGCCCCAACAGGGCTGCGAGTCCCACGTCCAGGACCTGAACCTCTCCCATCACTAAAATTCAAGGAAACGGCCGCAGATTTGCAACCCCACTTGCGAAGGCCAGCTCCAGCTTGCAAAGCCCGGGCTGGGACACCTGGGACACCAGCTCCTCCAGCCTGAGCCATCCGCAGGGATGCTTTGGGAGGAACTTCAGCGTTGGGTATTGTCAAGTTGTTTCCATCAGTCCCGCCCCCCCCCACCCCCCTTTTTTTCTTTTTTTTTTTGT
>NW_010390451.1:7250-7670 GCF_000710305.1 Buceros rhinoceros silvestris | reverse complement strand
CTGCCCGACTCAGCCTGACAAGCCGACCTGGCCGGACCTGGCCAGCTGGAAATTGCTTTTCTTCAGGACAATATTGCCACGGTCTCAGGTTCCAATTGCCATAGTAAAGGGATTTCCTCAGGGCTGAGGAGATGGAGATAAAACTCAGCATCCAAAGAGAAGCCGGGGGATGCCTCGAATCCCTGGCTGCAGGAAAGAAATAACAATAAAATAAAAACACGGAGGGAAAAACAAGCCAAAGTTAGCTCTCGTCGGTACGTTTTGTGTCCTTTTCTATTGTTTCTGTTGTGCAAAGAACGTGTGTTTCTCCACTCCCCCCTCTGTGATACCAGTGCTGGTGAATTAGGAAGTTTTATGGTGCAGAAATAGCCGTCGTAGAAGGAGTTTGGGGGGTTTGCGGGTGGGTGTGAGCAGCATGAG
>NW_010390451.1:6524-6915 GCF_000710305.1 Buceros rhinoceros silvestris | reverse complement strand
GAATGTAAAGTGTGATCTTATCTGGTGGAGGAGGCTCGGAGCTTGGCCAGGAACGTGGTGTCAGGAGCGTCACAAACTTTCCCGGCTCTGTACAACAGTCACACGAGCGGCTGCGGTGCTGAGCAGCCCCCGAGAATCCCCCTGAGCATCCCCCAGTGCTGCCCACTGCCCTCCCACCCCGCTCCCCGGGACAGCACAGCCGCTGCACTCCAGGAGAGACCTTCAATGGTGGCAAAAACCCTGGGAAAAGAGGGCAGCTTCCTCCTCCTTTCCCTCCGAGTTGCTTCAGCTGCTCTAAAAGAGCATTAGAAGGCTCAAGTCCACTTGTTTTGAAGCATTTGCTGCCTATTTCTGCCCGCCGGTGCCATTAGCAAAGCTGCTCTTAGTGCCC
>NW_010390451.1:5169-6336 GCF_000710305.1 Buceros rhinoceros silvestris | reverse complement strand
TCCTGAGGTCCTACACACCCCCCCCAGAGCCAGGGAGATTTATCTAGGTGGGGGCAGTTTTTGCAATGAGTCCAGGAAGGGCTCGGTGGGCTCAGGTCCAGGTAGGCAGAGGGATACAGGGGCCGTTCAGATGCTAAATGCTCGCAGGGCCCTTGAGCACCCAAATTAGCGGGGAAACCCTCCAGGCACAGTGAGGGGTAAAACTTCCTCCAGACAAGATGTTGGCTCTTACCCCAAAGAGCTCCCGACGGCTCCTGGGAGGTTGAGTGTCCTCAGTGAGTGTGGGACACATGGCTGAGGGCTGGTGTCCCCCAAGGGCAGCTGGGACCCCTTGGGGCTGGTGCAAGAGCCGTTTCGCACAGGATTGCGTGTGGGTTCGCACACGGAAGAATTTGCACATCGCAGTTTATAAGAGCTTGAAATAGGATGCTCGAGTGTAGCTGGTTTTATTTTTGGCTGGCCTGGGTCGATCCCTCGCAGGAGCTGTAACGAGGACCAGCACTGCACACACGTAGAGAGCCTTCCCCTTCCTTTTTTCAGGCTCCCACATGGTACAACAAATAAACAAGGGAAAATAATTGCAATTAATCCATTAGGTTTAATCTGCTTCCTCTTAATCTCCATCCTCCCCTGGGAGGAGCGGAGCCGGGCTGCGAGAGCGAGCTGAAGGGTTTCTGCCTGCGCCACCCGGGAAGGGAGCCTGGAGCCAGCAGAGAGGATGTGAAGGGGAGCAACGAGCATCCTCCCCCCGCCGCATCCCTGGCTGATGCTGTGCTGGGAGGGGACTGGGAGAAGGAGCTTTGCGAGGTGGTCTTCATGTGTGGGATCAGCTGCCTCAGCTGGTCCTTGGGGAGAGCGACTTGATTTATGGCTAGTGCAGGAGGGGGGGGAGGGAAAAAGATCTGGAAAGGAGCCCGATGTTTGGATCGGCTGGTGAGCAGGGCCGGGGAAAATGCCCTGGAAAACTTCCTTCCCCTTCTTTATGGGTGCCTGGGGAGGGAGAGAGCGGCCCCCTGCTTAATCTCGCATCTGCAGTAAGGCGCTCTGGAGGGGCTGCCCCAGGCTGGGGGTGGGAGGTGGAGGAGAACAGACCCCAGCGTGGGAGCACAGGGACAGCCCCGTGCTGGATCCACACACCCGCTCCAGACCACGTCAACCCCAGCCAAG
>NW_010390451.1:4489-5100 GCF_000710305.1 Buceros rhinoceros silvestris | reverse complement strand
TAGAACAGCCCCCAGCTGGGGAGCACAGGGACAGCCCCGTGCTGGATCCACACCCCCGCTCCAGCCACCGTCACCCCCAGCAAAGAACAACCGCTTTGCTAAACCACTCGCCATCCCCAGCGCGAGGTCTTGGGTAACTCACTGGTCACTGAGAACAAGGAAGGAAAAATCCCAACCCCACATGTTAAAACCCCACAATGCTTTTGATTCAACTCCTGGCCCATGCAGAGGCACAAAGATGGGAAGGGAAAGCTGAGCTTCCAGAAGAGCGGCACGTGAACCAATGGCTCACAGCATCCAGCTGCAGCTAACAGACAACCAATGGCTCACAGCATCCAGCTGCAGCTCACAGACCCCGCTCTCACTGATATTTCCTCCCCATCCATCCGTCTGCCTCCAGAAACAAGCCGAGCAAGCACGCCTGCAGCTTCCCCCAGCAATCTAGCACGGATTTAGGGGTGCAGCCAGCCAGGGATTTGGAGATGCTTCGTTCCCTCACCCCAGAGACAACCCCGACCTGCAAACGGCCCCGCGGCACCTGCCTGGAGCGGGGCGCGAGGGTCAGCGCTGCCTCGGCAGCCCCATCTTCCCCCCTCGCCGCCCCCCGGACA
>NW_010390451.1:3641-4379 GCF_000710305.1 Buceros rhinoceros silvestris | reverse complement strand
GCAGCCCCATCCCCCCCCTTCGCAGCCCCAGGTACAATCTGCCTCCCATATGGTGGCAAGAGCCACATTCCCAGATAATGGGAAGCAGGTCGGCGGCGAAGCCGGGCGCACTGGGGTGATGGCCACGTGCCAGCCCGGGGCACAGCATGGGCCCGAGGCTGCCTCGTGCCGTGCGAGCGCTGGGGCTGCTCGGAGGCTGGTGCGATTGAGGTGGGGGCGTTCAGCTCCTCACCTGAGGTTTTTCCAGCCCCACAGCCCAGAGCTGGAGAAATGGGGCCGAGCCGGCATCGCAAGGGGCTGGTTTAGCCATCGCCACATCCCTATCGACCAGGCTCAGGGAGACTCGTGCGAGTTCCAGCCCTTGAGTAACTGCGGATGCTGTTGCAGCGTTCGGAAGCTCCAGCAGACACCGGGGCAGGATAAACCTGGCCCAAAAGGCAAGGGGCCAAGCCAGGGGGTGGAAAACCAGCATGGCCAGGTGCCTGGCAAGGCAGGGTGGTGGCGGGAAGGTCCCTGCATCTCAGGGTGTTCCCCCAATCCCATATGCAGTAGGGGACACAGGGGTGGCCTGGCACAGGACGAGGGTGTCTGGGCAGTGATAGACGAAGCCCAGCCCCTGCAGCCGCCTCACGCCAACCCACCTCAGACCCAAGACATCTAAGAGACAGCACATCTCCCTCACTCACCTGAGAAGGAGGGACAGCCCTGCCACCACCAGCGGGGACACGCGGCAAGGGG
>NW_010390451.1:2020-3522 GCF_000710305.1 Buceros rhinoceros silvestris | reverse complement strand
GGGGAAAGGAGAAGGAAGAGAAAGCCCTGCCCTTCTTCTTCTTCTTCTCCTCCTCTTCCTCCCCAGATGATTCCGTTCTGCTGCAGCTGGGCACAAACCAAGAGAGGTGCTGATGGGCCTTTACTGTAATGGATGTGCCCTTCCTGGAGGGAGCAGGGAGAGGTTAAACAGCCCCAGGTGGATGTGTTTGGGGGGGAGGTAGTGGGGGAGATGATGTAAGAGGGGATACAGCGGCCAGGGCAAGGCAGTGCTTCCCTCCAAGCATGTGCAATTCCTGTTCTCGCTGTTGAATCATCTCTGCAAGACCCAGCAGAGTGGGTCTGGCACAAGGCGGGTGAGATGTTGCCAAAATACGCTGAGAAAACCCACCTCCAGCCCAGCAACACAAGCGTGAGGGTACACTGGAGCCACCCAGGGAACCCCAAAGTAACGCCCCAGCCAAGTGAGCTGTGGGATAAATGGGGGCAAACACTCTGGTTTCCCTCAAAGCATCAGCTCATCCGAGCTGCAAATTGCTGCTGGCTGGTACCTCCCCTGCACGGGCTCCTGGCTTCGGCTAAAGCCAAAAAGAAGCCACCTGGGTATGGAGCAGTGCTTTTTTTCTGGCAAAGAGACAAGAAACTGCCATCTCGGAGCCCTGGGAAGGGAGCTGGAGCCACAGAAGTGGCCGGATCCCTCTGAGGGAGACATCGCAGCGGCTCCCCCAAAGCCTACCGTGCTCCTGCGAAAATCTCCGGGCTCTGCACAGCACCCCAGCGCCGAGCAGTTCTGTAGGAAACCTGCCAACAGCTCATTTTCCTGGTCTTTTAATGATTTCCTTTATTTGAGTATGAAAGGGGAAGGGGTTGGGGAACGAGTTACAGAGACGGAGGGAAAAGCGGTGGGGTTGAGTTCCTTCCAAACACGGCTGAAGACAAAATCACCGAGAGCAGGAAAAAGCCTCCGAGGGGTCTGGAAGAATCGACTTTCTCCTGTTTCCAGGGGAGGATGGGGCAGATGAAGGCGATTTTAATCCCCAGGAGAACGGAAGATGAGTTTCAGCAGGGACATTGCTGCCTCGGAGGAGGCTTGCAGGGTCCCTTGCTCCCAGGGCGAGCCCCCTCCTGGGAAACCTCTGCGTGGGTGCGAAACCAGGCTGGGCCCCAGACTGGAAGGATGGCAAAGAGGTTTCAATTCCCTTGAAAGGTGAAAAACCCCTGTGCAATTCATGCCAGTTCACCAGCTCCCCTTGGCCCTCAGCTGGTGACTCATTTTCCCCATCTGAAAAAGAGTGAATATAAATCCTCCCCAGATACCAGCTCCCAGGCTGGTTTATTACTCGTTTTAAAATAAATATTTTATTCTTCTTTTTTTTTTATCTCCAGCTGCTGGGTGTTGGAGATGTCTCTTTGTTTGAGAAACAACAAAAAAATTGGGAATAAAATTTTCATTAGATGCAAAACGAGACCGTTCCGAACAAAGCGAGCGGAGCGCGGCTGGCGGTGCCACTCGCTGCGGTTGGT
>NW_010390451.1:1033-1419 GCF_000710305.1 Buceros rhinoceros silvestris | reverse complement strand
GGGGGTGGGTCCCCACCGCCACCGCCTCGGACAAAACCTGGTTCTCGCTAATATTTATCAGGCTTGAAGGGTGGAAAGGAAATCACTGCTGTGGGGCCAGCGAGGGTTTTGCTGGGCTCCTGTGCCGGGAGGAGAGGCTCCTTCCCCGCAGGTCTAGCCTGTCTTTAAGCTCAAATCCATCCCACACAAATTCCACCCCCCTCCTCGATTCCCTTGTGCGGCTCCATAGCTGGAAGGGGTTTGTTCCATCTCTAATTGCTTCAGACCTGCTTTTCAGCCTGGAATAATCAGGGCTTTCTGGAGAGATGCTTCGGCTCGACCCTGGAAAACACCCAAGGCTGCGCACACGCCACCGCAGAGTCGAACAGACACAGGCGTACAACAGA
>NW_010390451.1:505-949 GCF_000710305.1 Buceros rhinoceros silvestris | reverse complement strand
AGCCCCTGGAAACCCCCCAAGGCTGCGCCCACGCCCCCGCAGAGTCGACAAGCCAGAGGCGTAAACCAGTGGCAGATCTGTAGGCGGATAACTCCCCCCCTCGCCCGTAACCAGCCCCGGTCGGGGTTTTCCAAAACAGCCCAAGGGAAGCCGCATCCTGGCCACGCGCCTGGACCACGCGGGGCACGTGCGTCCTTGCTGCCCCTCGCCCATTCCCGTCACTGGAGGCCAGAGGCACCAAAATGGCATTTCTGGGCTAAATCCTGGTACAAACCTGAAGCAGCCTCGTGCTTGGGCCGGGTGCTGGTTGTGGGGGAACGTGGGTCCCCAGCGGGGTGGGGAGCAGCCTGGGCTGGGGAAGTTTAAGTAGGATTAGTGGAATGAGGCTGTGGGAAGATTAGTGAGGAGGGGAACAAAGTCACCAGGCTCTGGTGAAGCTCTTTT
>NW_010390451.1:0-248 GCF_000710305.1 Buceros rhinoceros silvestris | reverse complement strand
GTCCCTTCCCCGCCTCGCTTTGCTGCTCCTGCACGGTGCTCCCAGGCACCCAGCGCTGCTGGAAGCAGAATGAGAAGTGAGGTGAGTTGATGGGTGCCACGGTCCCGTACCATGCCCAGGAGCGTGGCTGGGGATGAGGGGGGTGATGTGCTGCCACCCCCCAGCCCTGCTGGCCGAAGGGAACCCAGGTTAAGGGCACCCAGGGGGCTGGGCAAGCAGCACGCTCCTGCTCTCCAGGGCTGGGTGAG
>NW_010390450.1:0-9200 GCF_000710305.1 Buceros rhinoceros silvestris | reverse complement strand
CCATGGCAGGGGGTTGGAACTAGATGTTCTTTAAGGCACCTTCCAACCCAACCCATTTTGTGACGTGATGATCTCTCTGCCCTTGCGTGTACAGCCTTTCCCTCCTAGGACTCCTAAAAACATCATTCATCTGCCTTGATGACTCTGGTTTGAAGCAGCCCCTTTCTCTTTTCTTCTGAAATGACCCTTCGACAGGTTGGCCAGATGGCAAGCGGATGATATGCCAGGTTGGCAGCACACCAAAAATCCATTTCATCCATCGGGGTGATTTAAAACGCTCCCAAGGACTCTGAATTGTCTTATAACCCTGGCACTAGCATGCCCAAAGAGCAGAGAACCGAAAGTAAGAGTTATGGGTGCTCCAGACTCTGCTGACCTGTGCTAAGGGAGGAAGTAAAATGCTTCCGGAAGAGCAAAAGGGAAGGAAAACACATTTCCCTGGGCGAGGATGGACCCACCGCAAGGTAACAAGGAGGAACAGTGAAAGAATGAGCTTGTAGGTATAAGCACTGGTTACGCGAGGCTGCATTAAAATATGCTGTAATTAGAGATCTCTTGTGCTTCATTAGTTAATTATGCTCCAGTGTGGTCTTTAAAGCAGCTGGTAGCCTTTGTCTGTGCCCTCTTGGTGTGGGTGAGTGGTATTGTCCCTGCCCGTAGGCACATCATGTTATAGCTGGCACTTTTAACGTGTTTAGCGTGGTTTGGAAGGAAAGGTGAGTGTTCGGTAGTAACCTCACAGTCACTCAGGAGTGGATGGTTTAAAGAGTTTTGGGAGGTTTTGAATTAAGATTATATCTTTTCTGCAAAGACTGGTAAAATACTGACTTTGCTGCTATTTTTCAGTTTTATGTAGAAAGCTGGAATGAACCATAAAAGAAAAGAAAAACCCGATGCTCTCCAGCCTTGCATTGGCATTAGCAGCTGCACATCCCTTACAGTCCCTTGGAAAGCTGCTGTTCAGGCACCTCTGCATGGACCAGGCATCCCGGCTCACTCCTCTCCACGGACGTGCCATCGTTTCCTCAGGAGCCGCCTCAGAGGAGCACAGTTTAGAGAGGTACCTCCTCGTGTCTGCGTCTTTCAAAATCCAATGTTTGGCTTTGCCTGCTCTTGTTAAACCTCTGGCAGTGGCTAACGTCAGGGGCACTGCTCCTCTGTGTCTCCTCTTCACTGCTGTATTTATTCACTCCAGCAAAGGTTTATTAACTTCACAACCCAACAGATTAACCACTGTCACACCACTAATAACAGCGTCCGGTTTCATCCTGGCTATTCTTAGTCACCACGTGATGTGCACCCTTTCGTTTCTTTACTTATCAGTTATGATCATCACAAACCTGCTGCTTCCTTGGACAGAATTATGCTCAATTACTTATTCGTGAGTTTGTTTCATTGGCGAGGGTCTATGACTTCCCCAAAACACACCCATGCCAAGTACCTCGGACTCAAACCGTACACAGCGCGGGGCTGGGCAGGTCCTCAAATGGCTTCAAGCCTCCAAAGGCAGCTCGGTGAATCCACCGCATTTCACCAGGAAAGCAGTGTCTGCTCGCAGGTGTGTGTCACAAGGGTGACACCTCAGGTTCGAGGATCTCTGTTTAGGACAAGTAACTCACATTCTTCACTTCATGAACAACAGATAGCTTAAGGCAATCCTGTGGGAAAAAATAACAATCCAGCCTAAACTACACATCCTTCGCGACCACCGTGGTCTCTGCTGTTACAGTCGTTGCCATATTTCTATGTTAATAACCTGAGAGACCTGCCTGAGGTTTCAGTTTAGCCTCGCACTGAGCCAACGGACCCAAATTCCTCACACTTTGCTCCAAAGTTTGAAGATAACAGGGGTTGAAAATAAATCTGGGGTAATGTTACATATGATCTGCTGTCATGGTTAAATAAGGAATGGTATCATGCAGGATTACTCGCTGCAAAGGTATCATAGAATTTCAGGAAAACATGCTGATCCTAAACTTGACATATTTAAAAATTAGCCTTTTCTCATTCTTTCTTCCTGCCTTCAGAAAAGAAGGGTTCTGCCAATTCTGTAACTGTCTGCATATTAAGGGATCTGCCTTTTTAAAATTTCCCTCACATAGATTTATCCAAGCCTTGACACATGCTCTAACTAAGCCACAGTAGAATTAATAATTTCAAGATCCTTTATTCATCATCACTTTGAACATTAGGGCTCTGTACAAATATAAAAGCTCTCTATAAATTAAATAAATACGTTAACAGCTGCAGTATGACACAAATATCTGAGAACACACACAAAAAACATTCCCGTTCACGTCGTGCTGTCTCTCTGTGGCAGCTTTGCAGCAGGAACCGGCTCTAGTGTTGGGTGAAAGACGTCTCTGACGAGCTGGGTGCCGGCACCATCAGCAGATTTCTAGCACTTCTCGTGCAGCTTTTGGAAGAACCTCTTGTAGAGCTCCAGGGCTCTCTGCGGGGACAACTCGGACATCGAGCAGGAATCGGCTGCCTCGCGTCTCTAGAATAACAACAACAACAGGTAATAGTGCTAGTAAGGGAGAGAACAGAACGAGCGCATTGCTGCGGAGCTGTCGGAGGCTGTGCAAGTAAGAGGACTTGTGAGAACCGGGAATTCTTCCTCCTGGCTGACCTGGCTCATGGCGACTTGGCACAGGGCCTTTTCCTATTGATCTCCTGGCTAAGGGCAAGTCCAGGATTTGCTACGGCTGATGCGTCTCATAGAAAACAGTAACTTCCATCCAGATGTGATGAGTTTCAGGTGTTTTCTACGAAGTCGCTGCTGAGCAGCAGCCGTAATGCTCAACAGTGTGAAATTAAGCGTGTTCAGCGATGGCTCCCTAACTGACTGTAGCTGACTGGGATACCGCGTTGCTTAATTTCCTCTGTTTTGAAATACACACAGACCCTAATACCACTGACATTTTGGAAACAAATGAGCAGTGATTCATAGTAATTGCACATCTGTACCAGTTGAATCACTATAAATAAGTGACGAGACACTTACTGTTCGTCCTTTACTTAAGGTTGATACTATGTGGTCCATGCTTTTCTCCATCACAGAAATGTGTGTTCTCATTTCATCATCTTCAAAGGAAGCTTTCAGTTTTTCTATGGTTCGTTGAAGGTAACAGCGAACAAGGCCACACTAAAAAAACACATCAAAGAGCAAAATTATATTCTGCCAAATGAGTTAAACTTTATCTTGCACTGAATTCAACAACTAACTGCACACACGGCAGACACAGGAGATCCCTAGTGTCTCTTCTACTTCCCTGTTTTCTGGGATTTGATAAAAATCTACAGCAGGAGAGGAAAAAGCATATAACATCAAAAAAAATCATTCTAAAGCTGAAACGGGGGAAAAAAGTTGCAAAAGAGGATTACAATCCCTTGGGGCTGCAGTTTTATCAAAGCCACACCGAGCAGCCCAAGGAGATTCCAGCTGCTGCCTGCCTCTCGCAGCTCTCATCTCGGTGCAGGACAGACTCTGTTCTCATCTGTCGATAAAGGGCTGCTCTTCATCTTCTTTAGAGCTGCAAACTCTAAGCGTTTTTCCCTCTAAAGTCCAGGCCTCCCAACAACAGGCCGCCTCTTCTCAGTTTTCTGACAGAGCTGGAGAAATCTGCAGACCCCGGGCTGAAACCCCCTGGTCAACAAGGCTGTGCCCGGTGACCGGTCACGCCTGCGGATCGCTTCCTTCAGAGACAAGCTCCGTGATGCTTTCTAACTCTCGACTCATCTGTTTGATGAGCGGTGAGGACATTTTAGCGTTTCCAGTACTGACCATATTCACCACCTTCTGCTCTAAAGGACAGCAGGTCACGCGCCGGGTCTGCACCTCATAAAGTTGGCTTGGGAACAGCCTCGTTACCAGGCTCTCTGAGATTGCCCTCAGTAGGAGAAGAACCGAGTAGCAGAGACCCTGGTCTCCGAACTGGTTATTTGTTTCCATAATTTTTGCATACAAGGAACTTTCCTGAATCTGATAGCACTGTTCATGAATATGTCGTGAGCACGTGCATCCCCTTTTTGCGAGATTCGGTCTTTTTTAGTAGTCTGACTCTCTTTCTCTCACGAGCTGCTACAAAGCATCATCGTTTTCCAAACTACTAACAGCAGCAGTAATAAAGAAGCTTTAAAAGTCTTACCTGAAATCTCCTGGCAGGTACTGGAATAAATTCCTAAAATGTTTAAAAAGAAAATAGCATTAGAAGGTGTTTCTCACCTAAATGGCTGCACATTGTCAAGCGCCTCTACCTATCATCTTCATCAGGTTTTCTATTTCTGAACTTCCTTTGGGGAAACAGTGGCAGCTTCTGAGGAGAGGCTGACACGCAGTGCCTCCAGCACCTTGAGCTTATCAACCAAAACACGGGCCGTATGAACGAGCGCTGCAACCGGCCCAGACGCCGGGTTACGCTTCCATCAAAAGAGCTGCAGAAAATGAAGACAAAAAGATAAGGACCCACCTCCTCGCTTGCTAGAGCCACTACAGCCTGGAAGTTTTCTTGAAACTCTTTGGTTGCGTTGCCCATTGAGCCAGAGAAGCAGCTACTCAATAAGAAGACAGAGAGCAGCAGCAGCAGCATTTTTGCTTCTAGGAAAGCTGCCTTTGATTTATGCTCGTTTATCACCCCATGCGTCTCTATATATACCCATGTACACCTTGAATATTAAATCGAAGGAAAAGTTTTCTCACATAGGAAAAGGCGCAAGAACAAGTGTGAATTGTTACAGGCGCTGTGGGATGCCTCAGTGGGGGCAGGTGGGGGGTTTCCTTCCTTCTGACATCAAATAAGGGGAAAATACCTTGGCAGATAAGAGATGTCATTTTCTTACACGGTATCAAAAGCTCACCACAGGAAATAGGAGTATTCCTTGTATAACCCACAGCTTTATGTGGTTTTATTCTTTCTTTTGCATCACGTAATCAGATAGATGGAGATCTGGAAACAAAAGTAGTTCTGACATTCTGCTCAGTGCTCTGAGGTCCTTTGTTCAAAAGGATTTTCTAACATAAACCGCAGTTCTGGGTGTAGTGAGAAATAATAGCAAATTCTTAGACATACACAGACCTTAACGCCACTTCACCCGCTGGACTTCTGTGGCCTTCACCCACGCTGGCCTGTGAGATGCAGCGTGTCCCACAAAGCCGAGAAGAGCTTGGGTTTGGTCAGCCACAGCCAAACAATAAAACGGTGGCGGGCATTAACGGCAGAAATTTCCCGTCCTGGCATCACCTGAAAACCTCATCCTTCAGCATTAGTGGAAAAACTGCATACTGAAAAATACTGAAGTGCTCATAGATGGCTAAAAAGTACTTTCAGATGGCAAGGGTTTGTGAAAGGGTACCAGTCACTCACCAAAAGGTTACAATTTTCCAGCAAAATCAGAGAAATCACTCAACAATGTGAGAAGTCACCAGCTTCTCCATAGCTGAGAGTCCTGCCTGAGAGTCATCAAGGAGACTTTGTACCCATCAAATAATTAATTTCTCAATATGCAATTTTTCTGAACTGCTCTGTTTGTTACCGAACACAATGCTAAACTAAACCTTAAAATATTTTTTAAATATGAAAATACCTATTCTTCTCCTAAAATCCAGCAAGAGAAGTGTGAATGGAGGTAAAAAAATCCCTTCTTGAAAGGCTCTTTTGATCCTCACTGAAAAAGCTCCTGAACAAGCTCTTAACCCTGGCCTCCCAGAGCGCATCCGAAGGAACACGAGAGCCCCCCGGCTGAAAATGTCTGGATCTTGGAAGAGCACGTGGGGAATAACACACCCTAGATTTACATTTCTCCACAGGAACCAGCATTTGACCACTCTCAGAGACAGGATGCTGAGCTGGATGGATTTTTGCCTGACCTGGAATGGCCACGCTTTCCTGGAGGGAGAGGGAGAAAAAGCATCTCCAATAAACCAAGCAGAAGACAAGCAGATCTTCTGAAAGGTTTCCCTTTCCCACAGCGTGGATGTAAAACAAGTGTTTTGTTGTATTTCACAAATAATGGTAGGTTTTTTTAAATTATTAGCATAGACATTAGCATGCATGTCTATCATATGGTTTGCTAATAGAGTCTATATTTTGTTACATTTGCCAAGAATTAAAGGAGTGGATGTTTCTGGCTCTACTGGCCAATAAGCTCCTTGTTTCTGCGCTGTCACCAGCATCTGAATCACCAGTGATGTCCTAGCCAGGTTTGAAATGATGGAAAATGTCACCCCAAACTGATCACACCCGTGCTGAGATACCACCTAGGTGTGATTTGGGATCGGAACAAGATGCACTTGATTTGTAATAACAGAAAACTTCTGTCCGTCCTCCCCGGATAGAGCCATGACTGCTCTTTGTATCGCAGCATCAGTGAGTCTTGCCGAATTTGAATAGAGGACAGGCGGTGACATTACAGGAGGTACGTGGGAGTAGGATGGAAAAAATGTGTGAAGGCAACCTAGGATCAGTGTCTCCCAGGGAAATGCCATGACCCGAGTGAGATCAATACGGAAGGTTCCATCTCCCGGCCGAACACAGACGCCTTGTCTGTCAGACATTGGGTCTGTAGGGCAGAGTGAGATCAGAACTGACAGCAGTTAACAAAACCAGGTTAACAGTGGTTAATAGTGGTTGAAAAAGCGTAAAGAAAGGACGGGCAGTTGAAGGAAAGTACTTGTATAAGATATTGCAAGACAGGCGGTGCAGGGAGTGAAGAGGTGCAGTGTCTGAAATAATGGATGGACCGCAAAGACATGAGAAGAAGACAAACCGACCCGGCTGGGTCGGCAGCTCGAGGGGAGAGAGGCGGGTGGCTGCGGCAATCCTCCAGGCCCGGCTTGGAGCCGAACTGGGTTTCCAAATCAGAGGATTCCCCCAATTCTCTCTGAAGTGGTGCATTAGGTTACACATAAAAGGGAACACGGACCCGTGGGGGCCAGCTCTTCTGGCAGGCTGGCCTTTCAAATGAGTTTGGAAAGACACATGTAAAAGACATAGATGTAAATGGTAGAAGACGACAAAGCGAGACATTGATTGCTGGAGGTGGAGCACATCCCAGTGCCCAGATACCGTCGTCTGGTAAGAGAGTTCATCCTACGAGACAACAGGGATCCCAGGTACCCCAGCTTTGCTAAAGCACCACGTCAAACGGTAACATGCCGGGCAACCTGGAGAAGATGTGAAAGCGTGAATGTCGTAACGACCAGGACTTTCCCTCGGATTCTTTTCCAGGGCGGTCTGGAATGTTGAAAGTATTGAACAGACTAAGATCACAAACACCAGGAAATCGGCAATGTGGATGTTTTGGGGGTACGCAGGAAGGATGGATCGTGGTCAAGGACTCAACCAGCAGCAGCTGGAGTTCTTTGTGCTGCAGGGAAAGCGGTTATTTCCCCCTTCCCTCCTTTCTTCAGAGTAAGAAATAACTTACACATTTTAAAGTGATTTGACCTTCTACTTCCTTCTCCTGTGACCACTGACAGGAGCAGGAGCGCCCACAGCGGTTTGGGCCAGTGTACCCCACAGCGGCCATGCCCCTCATCCACTGATCTCCTGTCTACCTGTTCCAGCTGCGCGATTTCCTGCCAGTTCCGTAACTACTTGCTTTGCTGTTGGGAGCAGGAGCTGTATTATACACCCTACCAAGTAGTATAAAACATTCGCCCTTGCTAAAGGTGTTATGTCTGTTTTCATTTTTTCTTCTATTTCCCCTTCTTTTTCTAAAAAAATAATAACAATTATAGAATTCAGACTTAGCACTGTGACTAAGAAAATATATAGAAGAGGTGGACTTGGTGGCAAAAACACACGTGGAATTTGGACTGCGTTACCTAGCGACCTCCCTTCAGATACCTAGAGGAGATATTTCTGGATGCTTCCCGATTTTGTTCTTATTTAATTGGGAAACTGAGTTTTTCTTTGTGCTTCTTTCCCGATCACAGGAATTGCCGGAGCGGCTCCGCTAGGAGCAGGAGGTTGCTCCGGTCGGCTGCCGTTGAGCCGTCTGCCGAGCAAGGGAAGCTGTTGGCATTTAATGGGAAAAGTTGCCGCGGTTTAGTCTCACATTTTGGGAATTCTGGCAAAATTCACCTTTGTGTGTGACCACCCTAAGCCCACACAACGGATTTTCAGAAAATTATGAGCAAATAAAAAGTAGGTTTGGTAATGAAGGTAATATTGCTTCTCTACGAACAGCTTGTATTTTATTTCCAACAATTTTGCTAGTCCTACTAAGATGTTAAAGTCAAAATATCTCAGACCACTTGGTTTAGTTGTCCTTTCTCTGTTTTTCACATGGATTTGAAGGAAAGTTCCCCTCAAACGGAAGGGAAACGGAGCAGTCCTGCAGTCAGCACCACGCTTCATTCTCTTCCTGCACTGAGCACAGGCTGGAGTGGAATTTCTGCAGTAGGTACTCTAGATTTTCAACTCAGGAAGGTGAATTACCAGATCGCACAACACCTCAGACTTGCAAACCGTTTCCTGACTCTCATCGGTCACTGTGAGGTCACTTACGGTACCAACAGCGTCACGGTGAACCGCCGCTCACCCACGGCCCCGAGGGCTCACGCTATGGCTGGAAACACTCGAGCACACGCAGTTACGCCCAGCACTGGCATCACCACGGCCGCCCAGCCAGCAGCGGCAGCTCCGGCGATGCTGGGCCACCAACTGGGCACGCTGGTCGGTGATCCCATGCCGGCTCAGATTCAAGAGCGTGGTACGGGCAGGATGAGCAGACGTCAAAGCCGTCATGGGCAACGTGGGTTCTGAGGCAGAGGGTCCGAGCCGGGTGGCCGTGGGGACCTGCAGAGTTGCCTTAAAAGCAGGGCTCAGCCTGGCGCTGCCCACACCTCGGGCACCCCCAGGGCTGTGCATCGCTTAATCGGGCTGTTGGGAAAGGGGGTTGTCTGTGGGATGATCCGCTGTCACCCGGCTCCGTTCAGTGATGGGGCTGGAGATTTGTCTTCAACAGGCGACCCGTCTGCTCCCAGGGCTGTAGCCAGGGCCAGCACCGCAGCACCGAGCCACGGCAGCAAGCTGCAAATGCTAAACCCCTCTGAAATTATTATTTTACAGTTGTTTTGTGTTTTTAATAAAAGCGCTAACGGCTCCTCAGCAGACAGGGGATATCAGTGGGTGCCATCCGACAGGAGGGAGAGATTGGGGTAGAGGGAGAGGGGCTGCGGGATGAGGGAGAGG
>NW_010390449.1:0-3391 GCF_000710305.1 Buceros rhinoceros silvestris | reverse complement strand
AATTCAAGGGGCCTTCAGTTTATTCTTGTTGGCTCCCCCTTCTCATTAGATTGGTCTCTCTGTGGGGATCTTCATCCCCTTCTCTCCACTGTCCACCTTTTGGGGATTCTCTCCCATGACCAGGGTCCCGAAGAGGCCACCACTGCCACGTGAGTCCAGCCCGTCTTGGCAAGAGGGAGCCTGGGAGAGTACTCTGATGGGAGGTGAGCAGGAGAAGCTAGCCTTTCCCTGCCTCCTGCTGGCTCCTTGAAAAGACTGGTCTATTCCTTCTCCTCCTTCCCTTTGGGAAAATGGGGGCAGAACAGGTGTGTGAGAGTCAGAAATGTTGTCATTCCACCTTTCAGGGAAGGGAGTAGAGAAAAGGGCGATGATTATTTTGGCAGTCTCTTACCCCCCCTCCAGTTGCTTTTTGGTTTGTTGTTGATGCCTGCAGGCTTTTCTGAGGAGGTGGGGGGGAAAGCAGGAGGGAGAGGAGGAGTACAAGCTGCTAGGACATCATCCACAATGGGCAGGAAGAGCAATGAGCAGGAGAACCCACATTCCTACAGGGCCTTGGCCATCGTGCTGCTCAGCCAGCTGGGAGAGAGAGGCAGCAGCCAGTTCGGACAGACTCCTCTCTATTGCTCTCCACCAGGGGAGGAGAAAAGAGTGCAATGCTCCACAGCCCTTCGGCAGTGCAGGCACCCGTCCGGCCCAGAGAACATGCCTCACCTCTCCCCCCACCACTGATCTCACCTTCCACTGGGGAGAAGGTTTCCCCCATCCAGTCCTTGGGGCAGGACAAGTGACCTCTCCTCCCTTTCACAAGCAGGAGGGACAGGAATGGATATTTCTCTCTTAGACACTCAAGGAAATCCTCAAAGAACCCCATCCAGCTGTGAACCCTGCCACATTCTTCTGCGGCCTGCTGCAAACATGTGTCCAAGCCCCTGTACGTACAAGGACCGTCTCTCCATCCCATCTGCCATGCATGTCTTGACATGCACCCCCCTTCATACACATCCTACAGTGAGAGAGAAGGCAAAATGGGGGCCTTTCTTTGGGTTTGAGAGGAAGGGCTCTTGCATGAGGAAGTGATCCCAGCACAGGAAAGGGGCTCTTGCACAAGGAAGCATCCTCCTACCAGGCAGGCTGTTGCACAGAAGGAGCACCCCCTTGAAACAGGCTGTTGTTCAAGGGGCTGCCCTGAACAGGATTACACGGCCAGAAGAGGCTGTTGCAGGAGGAGAGGCCAGAGACTGTTGCACGAGGAGAGCCGCTGCACAAGCGGTGCCCCTGGGCACAGGCTATGCACAAGAGGCTTTCTGCTCCCTGGGTTGAGGTCTCTCTAGGAGCTGGAGAGGTGCTCCACTTGGATGGCGCTGGTGCTGACAGTGAGGCAGATGTCCTTGTGATGCTCTGAAGTCTTGTAAGGAGTCAGGTCAAAGGAGCACTGGGGGGGAGGGTTGGGTTGGTTAGTGTCTCCAGAAGGGCCCCCTGCTGCCCCCCCGCCTTGCGGCTGGAAGTGCTGCTGCTGCTGCTGAGAGGCCTGGGCTTGCGCCTGAACCACCTGCTGCTGTGGGTCAGGGATGTTGTGTTTCCGCATGTGCTTCATCAGGTACGTCTCCTGCAACGGGAAGAATGGCATGAGAGGACGGGACTACATTTACAAAAGCCAAAGCCAAGGGGGAGGGTCACAACGAATCAGGGGGCTGCTCCCTCTGAATGTGGAGCAGCTACTTCTTGGAAAATGCGTCCACTTCTGCTGCCCCCCTAGGGCAGCCAACACTCACCGAGGTGTAGGCCCGGCTGCAGATGGAGCAGGTGTAGACCTTGGCGTGTTTCACTGTGTGTGTCGCCAGGTGTACCTCCAACGAGGCAGCATCCGTGTACGCACGGTGGCAGTTGTGGCACTTGAAAGGTTTGTCTTTGTTGTGCTGCCGTCTGTGGGACTTGGGGACAGCAGCAGCGTGAAGAAAAGAGAAAGCAAGCAAGGAGGAGTATTAGTAATGGAGAAGGCTTTACCTCTGACACCCCCTTCCAGCCGCACCCTGAGCTTCCTACAGCCCCCACCCGCTGAGGGAGGTACACCTGGCTCCTAGCGTACAGGACAAAGCTTATTCCTCCAGCCCGTCACATCTTCCCCACAGATGCTCTGGGCATCTGAAGAGCAGAGTCTCCTAACTCTCCACGACCCTCATCATCTTAGTCTCCACACAACTCTTTCTCAGCCTTTTCCTTTTCTCTTCTCTTCTGCCTCATTACGTATTTGCTCCTTGCATCTGAACTGCTCCTCAGGGCAGGGTGTGCTGTGTAACTGCTCGCAGGCATTTACAGGTCTTTGCCACTTGCACAGTTCCCCTTCGCCAGGATACTGCAACAAGACACACCTATTTTGCTTCCCTAAATCTCTACCTACCCTTACGTCCTCCATTTCATTGTAAAACAAACAAAAAACCCAATCAGATACTCAGATTTCGTTCTGTATAACATAAAATCAGAAAACTCTGCAGATCAGATGGGAGTAATTCTACCAAGGTCTCACCACTTTCAGGTCAGGTTTACAATTTTACAGGATGTGACTTCTTTCAGTCGGTAGCCAGGAGACTCTCCCCCATCCAAGGGCTTCAAGAGCTTTTCTGTATTCTTTCACTCTCCTCCTAGCTGCCCCAATTTCTCCATCTCCTCCACCACAGGCAAGTAGCCTCTCCTCCCACTTGACAGCTGTCCTTGCAGCTCCCACGGGTGAGCATGGCAGGCCCAGCCCCTTACCTGCAGGTTGGAAAGCTGGGTGAAAGCCTTTTCACACCCAGGGTGAGCGCATTTGTAGGGTCGGTCCCCGGTGTGGATACTGTTGAGGAGGAAGAGCACAAACGGGAGGCAGTGAGCAGGCAGGCAGGGCAGACTGCCAGGGTCTGATGCTGTGATCAAATCTCACAGACACTCAGGAGAGCAGGGAAGGGAATGATGTTGCCTCCAGGTGCGGTTCTATCTGGACAGAGAGAGCTCTGCCCAGCTCCTGTGTCCAGCTAGAAGTTAGAGAAAGATAAACAGTCAAGCGGATTTCAAAGAGCGACTAGGCCTGAGGAGCAAGAGCTTGTGAATGCCTGGCCAGCTCTGTACGTGGGCCACCTGAAAAAGGGTTAGGAAGGGATCTGGAGGTCCAGGCTCCCTGCTCTGAGCTCAGGAGTCACGTATGACCAAGAAGTCTTTTCTCTTGCTTCCACAGCACCAAGAAACCCTGTTCCAAGTACCAAGTACTCCGTTCCTTCTCAGGACAGACACTCCAACACTTTTCCTTTCACGTTATCAGGCTGAGATTACCTACAGTGCTCATCTGTCCCTGTCCCCCTGCAATGCCAGGAGAAGCTTCCACACACTCAGTCCAACCCCCACGGTGCCAGGCTGGGAT
>NW_010390448.1:517-2333 GCF_000710305.1 Buceros rhinoceros silvestris | reverse complement strand
TGCCTGGAAACAGCGGCTGCTCGAAGCTCTCTGTCGCTGGGGGGTTTAGGATCCCACAAGACAAATATCCCCAGGGTGGCTTCAGGAGGATCTAACCCCGCCTCTGAGGTGACCTCTCCTACTCTTACATTTTGCCCAGGTACACAATGTCCAGCCCAGCACCTTTGCTCCTGCTCTGTGGGATTAAAAACCACCTTTTACTGGGGGCGGTGCAGGGCCAGACCTCCCTGTACCCGAGAGCAGCCTCTGGGCATCCCTCACCAGCTCCCGCATCCCTGGGGACGGGATGGGGACAGGGACGAGGTCCATGAGCTCGGACAGCGCCAGGACGAACACCTTGAGCCCCACGCCCGCTGTGCAGACATTCACATCCCTTTTTGCTGCTTGGGGAGAGACCTGGGATGGCCCGTGAGCATCGGCACACACCGGCCTCGGCACGTCCGCCCCGGCACCCTCCGCTCGGACGGAACAGAGCAGACACCTCGTGTTTCCAAAGAGCATCCCCACCTCCCCGCAGGCCTTGGGTGGGTGCCACCGTCCCAAAGCCGGGGGTGGCTGAAGGCTTGGGGTGGGCGCCCCCGCCCAAAGGCCGGGGGGGGCCCCTGCCACTTCTCGGCAGCTCCCCGGGGAAGGGGTCACGGCTCCCGATGCCGGGAGCATTCCAGCTACCAGTGGCTTGAGATGCCAGAGATATTTCATGAACTCACTAGTTCCCCAAAACCGCCGTCTCATCCCTTCCGTGAGCCTGTTTGTCCTTCTGGGCAGCAATGGGCTCCTCAGCTTCACTACATCAGCAAGAAACATCCCAGATGTTTCCCAAAACACAGCGTCTGCTCCTCTCGGCTCTGATTCACAGGGGTACGGAAATCTCCATCCCTCCCCCCACTCCTCCTAAATCTGCTGCCCTCGCTGCTGCGGTGGTGTGAAGTGTCGGGAGAGCTCAGAGAGCAGGACGCAAAGGGCAAAACCAGCATTTATGGCGATTTATCTCCCGGCCCCGAGGCCTGACTCACACTCCCCAGCGTGTGGAGGGTCCCCTGGATGCCTCTGGCAGCAGCGAGCTGCTCCCACAGCCCAGAGCTGGGGCTGAACCCTCCTGGGGAGGGAACCCGCCTTCCCGCAGCACCGCTGGGCTCCAGGAGGGGACATGGGGTCCGGGTGGTGGGACCCGCTCTGCCGGCAGCGCCGTCCCTCCGCTGCACCCCGCTATATTTCCTGGAGACGAACCATTGCTCCGCATAACCCATTCCCGGGGGAAGCTGCACCGGCCAAGCAGCGTGAGCCCAGCCGGGTGCGTCAGCCTTTCATTCATGTCCCTGCGCAGAGCTTTCTGCCACTGGGGTGTTCTCCTCCTTTTATCACCCCCGCTCCCCGCCAGCCCTGCTGGGGCTGGAGAGCAGAGGGCTGGGGGCAGGCGCCTTTGCCACCCTTGAGCGCTGCAAAAAAGCAAAAGGAAAAAACCCATCTGCACCTAAAATAGCACAAAACGGAAGTGCTGGGGGAGCCCCGCAGATTAAAGGAGAAAAAGAAAGAGGCTGGGTTGCAAAATGAGAGCAGGACGTTGCACGGAGCCGTGGGCAGAGCACGGCGCAGAGCTCCCGAGTGAGGGGGATTTGTTGCCTGCTCGCTCCAGCCCGGACCCTGCAGAGACACAGCAACCCCCAGGCTGCTCTCGTCTGTGTTGTGGGTGAGGAGAGCCTTCCCCCAACGCGGGGCAAACCAAGCTGGAAGCTCTGCAGAGCGGCGCCAGGGAAGGGATCAAAGCCCCCAAACGGGGAGCGCCCGGGCTATGGTTTGCCAGGGGAGCCACAGGCCG
>NW_010390448.1:0-320 GCF_000710305.1 Buceros rhinoceros silvestris | reverse complement strand
CCAAACGGGGACGGCCCGGGCTATGGTTTGCCGGGGGAGCCACAGGCCGGCAACGCCGGAGCAGCCTCACGGCAGAGCGGGGCTGGTGCTGCTGATGGAGCTGATCCAGCGGCTCTGGCTCCGGGGGCGGAGGAGCACTGGGAGTTTCTTAACGGGGTTTGGACGTAAAAGGCAGCGGAGGCTGGAGATGAGTAGATGAACATCAAAGGAAAAATGTGATGTAGAAGCGCCTCATCTCGGTTTGGTTGTGGGCAGCAGGGCCGCCGAAGGGGCCCTTCCATCCTCACCCCTCACCAGGGGCTGCGGTGCGACGGAGCCCC
>NW_010390447.1:33049-34712 GCF_000710305.1 Buceros rhinoceros silvestris | reverse complement strand
ATCCGGTTCCACTGTGTTGGACCCAGGACAGCCCACAAATTGCTTTTAAAAATATTTTTTAAAGTAAATACAGAAATTCTCAGTGCAAAAAAGACAGAGAGTCAAATTTGAAGATGACTGGCACTTAAGATGTAGGAAAATCATGGTTTTTAAAATTGATGCATTCACAACTAATTACCAGAAAAAGCCTCAAGAATATTAACAAAAAACAATATAGCCCTTTCCCCCTTCAGATACCTAGATTTACAGATGAGGAGGGGAACAAGAGAAGAGCATCATTCAAAAGGAATTCATGACACTATCTTGATAACAGATTAATTCCACACAGGCACAGTGTATCCAAGGAAAACCATCCTTCTCAAACCCCCTCCCCAAGCAAGTCAATAATCTTAAAATTCAGGGAGGGAGGGGGCAGGGAGGGTGGCAGGAATGAGATTAGCAACTTTCTGGAAGTAAAGATGACACATTCTGAAATGGAGAAAAAAACAAAGCATGAAATGAAATACTGCTTCTAACTCACAATTAACACTTTGAAACTAAATGGAAGTAGGGCTTGCCCAGGAATAATTGCTGGTACTACCTAAAAATTATTTACTAAAACAACAAACAAACTCCCAATCCCCAAAGCCATAAACATCACAAAAGAAAAAAGGGGTTTTTTTCCACTATAGGAATTTTTCGCTCACTCGCTGCATATCTCCTGAACCCGCAATTGTCCCAACATGTATTTAGGATTTATGCATTTACTAACTTGCACAGACTAGTTTCACTGACTTCAGCAGAACTTCGTTAAAAGATGGAAGTACCTTGCTAGGATCAGGAAGCTCTCACTTGCACCACCCAAGTCTGAAAAGAAGTCCAATTGCTCACGTGCTATCATAATAAATGGAAAACTTATTTGTTGGAAAGCAAGTATCTATAAATACTGTAAACACCACTTGTCTAGGTCACTTTACCTTCTGACCTTTGCAAGAAAGTCTCACTGTTAAGACAGTAAGACTTAAGTCATAGTTATTCTGCCCAAATTGAGGGAAATGTTTCAGGATTATATACATTTATTTTCCATCTCAGTGCATTCACCTTGAACAATCTCATTTTAGGAACGTACACATAAAAATGAAAGAAATTCTTTCTTTCTGAAAACATTTGTCACCAAAATGAACTAGAAACAAAGGCTTTGCTTCTGTAGACTAGCACACTTCAATTCCTCATTAAGAGCGTTTCCGGACTTGTAACACACATTTACGTGTCAGCCTCTGCTGATGTTTTATATTTATTATTAGGTATTAGGTAACCAGAGCTCAATGAAAACTATCATTTCACTGAAAGATCTGAATATTTTTAGTATCAGCAAATGAGCTGGAAGCTGTAAGTATCCATTCCTCCCACCTCCAGCTATCTTATAATCTCCAAATGCACATTAAACCACACTTCCTATACAAGTTAATTAGCTGTGCTGGTGTATAGCACCATGTAGTGATCTTACGCTTTGGTGCTTTTACAATTTGTACTGCTGCGTTGCACTCTGAAATGGTAGCTGAGGTGCACGAACACATTAAAAATTAAGGGAGAGGACAAAACTGCTTTTCCAGATCCAGGTAGCAAGTGCTTTTGTGGAAGCCGTTACAGCCGCTGCAATCCTTCACAGCCCACACGTGGGCCA
>NW_010390447.1:30119-33021 GCF_000710305.1 Buceros rhinoceros silvestris | reverse complement strand
CCCAGACCAGGGGAGCAAGTGTTTGGGGGAAAGCCGTTACAGCCGCTGCAGTCTTGCACAGCCCCCATGTGGGCAAGGGGACGACCTGCAGCTGAGCTGCACCCCTCCTCTCATGCCACCGCGATTTTTCCTCTGCTGACAGCCACGAACGCTTGCTCAAATCTTCGCAGCAACACCCTATGCTGTAATTTAAAACCAAGGGGTGCAGGAGACAGCATCTGCAAAGATGATTACCTGAAGGAAACAGACAGCTTACCCGACCTGAGCACTCAGAAAAGTTAGCAGGTACCGGGCAGAGCTCCTGTCTTCATGGCTCAGGCTCTTCAATGTCACTGGCCTTGTGATCTGAGTAACATCCCGCTCCCCACCCCGCTCCGCCAGCGGCGAGCATCACGCTACTTCCACCGGCAGGCCAGACCTCCCTGCAGCCCATCGTGCCAGCAGCCAGGGCCCCTCGCTACGATTCTGCTTCACAGCGAAAAGGAAAGTTGGGATGACTTCCCCACCTTGGCAGCAGCCTGCAGCACGTGTCCAAGCTGCCTGGCTCCCGGCACTGAAGCACCCTGCCGAAGTCTATCGCTCTGCTGCCAGAGCTCCTCTTACCCAAAAAGAAACGTTTGCAGCGCGCACTGGTACAGAGCGGCTGCAAATGTCCAATTCCAGGTAACTTAGGGGTCACAGGACAGTGTTTCAGGGGAAGCCTCCACAGTCTCTGTACACCCTGCCTTCCTCCGTGGTCTCTGCCTGCAGGGCTGAAGGCAATGCCAGCAGTCACGGGCCTCCACAGGAAAGTGGCTGCTCCCGGGTGGACACACTGGTAGAGCTAAACAGTCCTACAATCAAACTCCTAATTAACCTCTATGTCAAAGTGACATGGCAGAACTACAGCTTGCTTCTAAATCAGTTTTGGCCAAAAAACATTCTTCTTAGAGTCTTACAAATCTGCCAGTGTATTCTCATTAACTGTCATTAAAAAAAAATTAAGAATAATCACTGAATAAATTACAAAACAAGGTTACTTACCTATAAAGGGCTCATACTGGGGAGACAGAGGCTTGGTGAAGGAGCATTTCAGAGGTGGCATTTTGTATACTGAAGCATTGACCTCAAATGATCCACTGCACAGGTATGTACAGAGACAGCTCTTCTGCAGTCTTTTTGCTAATATTTTTAATTTCAAGTCTAATAGAAACTGCAATAGAGATATCTGTGCTTTGGGATTTGCTCCAAGTTGCATAAAACATGTACTTAGAGAATCAGGAAAACATATTTGGCTCCTAACAATACTTACAGGGACCAAGTGTTGCCTGCATGCCCTTTATTTCCACAATATGGGCTCCTTTTCTTTCTCCTATTTTCCTAACTTTTTTACATTACCTTCATTTCTCACTACACCCTATCCTCCATCATTAAGTCAGTGATGACTAAGGTTTGGAAAAGGCTTCAGGGTGTCTCTCCTCTGGTTTTTGAAGCGATCTAAGTGAATACAGAGCATTTAACAAAAGAACAACCCATTTGCATTTTTCCATTTATACACTTTTCCATTAAAAAAATGAAGCACTGATGACTTACTAACATGGCATGCACCCATCAAGGACTAACCTAAATAACCTCCACTTTGATCTGTCCCTACCTGGTACATAACTGAAACAGCTGTTATTCCACACAGAAGCATCTACCAGATGTAAAAAGCACATTTTCCCTCTGATTTGGCAAAGGCTTCAAAAAAGAAGAGCAGCTGATTAATCCAGAGTGGACATGACGAAGTGAACTTCACTCTGAGGACTCTACTATGATTAAGACAGAAAGTTAAAAAGTTGCTTTTGCTGTACTCCACACTAGAATTTCCCACGGATCTACTAAATGGAGAGAAGGAACATCCATTGATTATCAAAACCAAAACAATGTATTCTAAGAACATGCACAGTAAATCCTCACAGGCAGGAAAAGCTTCTACAACTAGATGTCTGTCTTGAACCTTTTCTCTTGGCTTTTACGAAGTGTACTACACCAGCATACTTCATATTAATAGTGTAATTAATAATGTACAGTCTTGCAGTTTTAACTATTTTTCTGGTCAGTTTATCGAAGTGTATCCCATACAGCTCCTGCTTTTGGATGCCCTAGCCTTCGCCCCTAGATATAATTCTTAATAAATCTTATAATTTAGTGGTGGGATCCAAATATTTGTCCAGAACATGTCCTAAGTTACCTGAAATTGGACACTTGCAGCTGCTCTGTACCAGAACATGAACTTTTCCCTCTGGCACCTCAAGGAGTTCTTTGATCTCATCCGAGAATCTAACCCTTCTAGGTCTTCCAACGTGCCCTCACTGCAACTTCTGCCTAGTTTTCTACCTGTCCTTTAGCTGTGACCTTCTGACTCTCAAGGAACATCCAAAGCATGAAGCTTTCAGTGCATGCAATTCAACCTGCAAGACACTGCTGAGACTTCATCAAGTGCTGGCAACCTCACTCTCTGTCCCGGTTTGAGCTAAACTTCCTGGTTTGAGCTGAAGCTTCCCTGTTTTGGGAAATGGACAAATAGAATTATTCCATGCAAACACGGTAATTCCACATTTAATTGGTTAAGGGGGTCAGGTGCAACGTTACGTCGGGAGGCTTTAAAATCGCAGCAGCTCGGGGGAGGTCTCTCTCCTGACCTCCGGACCCGCTGCCCGAAGGTGGCCTGCTGCGGATCTGCTGGCAGACGTCCAGGCCTGCTCCTGCTAGACCCGACCTAGGCCCGAGACCTGAGACCTACAACCCCCGGATCGCCTGAAATCACAGACTGTGAGCCATTACTGCTGTGAGTTTTGTGTGAACAGCGGGTGAAACACTCAAACTCCCTCCTGCTGCTTCGTGAAGGGAGTTCTCTGGCTGATCAGCTGCTTGTGCAGGG
>NW_010390447.1:13588-29972 GCF_000710305.1 Buceros rhinoceros silvestris | reverse complement strand
GTTCTGGCTGATCGGCTGCTTGTGCAGGGGGGCTCCTTCCCCCCCCCACTTCCCTTCTTCGCCGCGGACAGAACTTCATTTTTTTTTTCCGCCCGGGACCGCAGCTGCACGAAGCCCCGAGGCCAGGCATCACTCCTATCTTCGCTGTTGGCTGACTGCCCAGGATTTTGACCTTGAACGAAGGAACAGTTTGTGTAAACCTCTCTTCTTCAGTTTTCCCTTTTCCCCCATCCCTTGGGTTGTAACTATATGCATATATATGTATAGAGTATAGTTATGTGTGAATTTATTGTATATTAAAAGTTTGTTTCAGTTTTTTCCGAATGCAGACCGAGGTGTGAATTTCTTCCTTCCCCTTCCAACTCCTCTGTCTATTCAAGACAGAAGGAATCGTTAAGGATTCGAGGAGTTAAAGTTATTATTACCTTGGTCCCTCGACCCTTAACACTGTCCCAGACAAAGAAAACAAAAATATTAGATTCACATACATCCCTTTGTACACAATGAATGCACCTTTGCACAATCATTTATAATGGTTTTTCCGCATCCAGCTATTTAATATTAGCCACTGTGCACAGAAAGTGTTAACTGTCTCTGTTAAAAACCAAGCAAGCCCCCCCCGAAAGACAAGGTTTCAAAAGTAAGAAACTCACTGAGCTTTTACCCTTGAACTACATTGAAAGGTCCAAATTACTTAGTGTTTCTAGATGCAGATGCCTACAAAATACCCCAAAGCAGAGATTGTCTTAACACCGACACAGGCAACCTGATTTATACATGGGGCTGGTACAGCTTGTTGGTGTCCAAGATTGTGAGGGGACAATGAGACACAGTCACAGCTATAACACGGAGATACACTGGGTCTCACCCGCCTTGCCTAAATACCGCTCCTTTCAGATGGAAAGACAACATTTGCATTTTGGGGAAACAGACAGAAGACATTAGATCTATTAAGTTAGTACGAGGAAGAGTATTTTTTCAAGTGCAAGGGACAGTGCAGATGACTGACACACAAATGAGGCTGATAATTTCTGCATCTCTTCAAGGAGTTACGTGTTTAGTATTTTAGTTGGATTTTCAGTACTTCAAGAAGGGTTAAAAAGATTAAGTCTGCCTTCTTACCACTGCAAAAGATAAATCTTTGTTTAATCTGCAGTTTCTCAGAGGATTAGTCACTGAGTTCCCGCTATAAATTATCATTTATGCAAATTCAGAACACAAATCACATTACACATGGAGCTCTTAACCTGCAGAGTAAGTAAGGTATTTTACCAAAACAAAACCTTTTCACACTAGAGATGAGTGGATTGTGCATCCACCAATTTTTTCAAGTCTCAGAGGGGAACCAGAGGGGGTTTTTTCAGGGTAAGAATTCAAAGCTTTTACAAAGATTTACAAAAAAATTTGTAAAACTGAAGATTTAACAGAAGTGACAGCTACCTGCACCACGTGACTCAGCTGCATGCAAAGATGAGCACACACGTGAATCCAGGATTCACGGCACGCTTCGCCAATAGGAGGCCAATTAAAGCCTAGCGGGTCACTAAGATTTGCAGCAAGTAGTGCTGAGCAGAGAGCAGGTCCCACATTCGGTATTTTCTGTCAAAGTTCACCTAAACTTTGGCAGTGCTGTGTAGCAAAGCCACTCAGGATGAAGGGTTATTCACAAAAAGCAGAATGAGAAACTGAGCGCTGAGTTTATCAGAACAGCACTGTTCAGCTACAACGTGGATGATAACACATGAGCTTGAAATTCTTTGCACAGAACAGAACGAGCTCTAAAAAGAAACAAAGATAATTATTTGCACAAGTGAAACAGTAGCATAAATGTGCTAAGGTAGACCATGACTGCTGAATTCATACTCATAATCTTCTCCTGTGGGAGATACCGCACTGAATGCGCCACATCTAACCATGCAGCCAGACTTTTTTTTAGCATACAGATTTATTTAATGCTGTGACATACTCTAGTAACATGTGGTGTGGATGTATACGTTCGGATAAAAAGAAAGCTCTTCAATCAAGACAAATGCATGGCGAATGCGAGAAAATTGATGGTCACTTATGCTTGGCAGGCAATTGTTCAATGCTTGGCATTGTTCAAAATGATTCTGAAAACCCCTGAATGATGATTTTGCAATTAAATGATCTACTTAAAATACAATGTAATTTTTCATTTCTGAAGATGAAGGTCAGTTTGCTTAATTTCTTCTAATGTGTATTTAGACTTGGTAAGTCTACAATTAACCTGTACATGGGTTAGGTGGCATTTTTTATTTAAAATTTACTTTTAAATTTTCTCTTGTTCATTGTTACTCTCTCCTCTCCTTTTCTGATGTGTCACAATTGTGGTTTTAATAAAACAGGGGACACATCATTATTTCAAGATTATTCTTCTTGCTGGCAAAGAGTTCAATTGGAAGTATTGTTTGTTACATGAACAGCCAAAGATTGGATTGGCTCTTACATGTATTTTTTTGACTCAGCCATTTTAGATTGATTTATGGGATTAAGAATAAACCATAAGATTTTATTTATGCATGCACAGATAAATCTATTGCCCCCACATAAATATATATATATGGTAGAAAGAGGGAGGACAGAAAAACAGAACATAGAAATGTGTTGCAGTTTTGATAAACAGTAGCAGTGCCTGAACAATTACCTTTTAAACACCTCTTGTGTTTGTGTATTCACTGGAGATCCCACAGCAGGCTTATGTAACTTTCCTGCCCTTAATGCTATTTCCAAGGCAGGACGCTCATCAATTTACAAGGTTATCTGAGAGATCAACAGAAAAACCACTGCCACAACCTCCACGTGACAGGTAGACCAGGAATGACCAACCCCAAACCTCCTCTCCCAGCAGTGCAGTGCCCCAGCAGCTCTCCCCTAAGGACTGGTATTTGCCCCCATAGGCAGCTCCGAGCATGTTATAGTGACGTTAAGAATCTTGTGTAAAGAACAATACACACGTTAAGCTTTAGTGGTGGCGAGTGTTACCCACTGTTTACTTTTGGATTTTGTTTAGCAAAGAAAACAAGTCATAGTTATACGGGTATATATACAATGCTGCTGAGACAACACTTCAGCATGGTTAGGATCATCACCTCTCTCTACCTTAGTGGAATTTGGCTTTGTGGAGTACCAGTACCCCGAGCTCTGCCGTTTCTCCTTATTTTATGCAGTTTTTCTCACCCTCTTTCTTAAAAGAGAGAACACGAAATGGTTAAAGAAGCCTTCTCTCTGCCCGTTCCCCTTCTTCATCTAAACAATTCAAGTTCCACTAAAACAGTGCCCTGACTTCAGGCCCTGCCTATACACATATTCCACTTCTCAGCATAAATCCATAAGAGCTCTTCCCTCAAAACCTTGAGCACCAAACAAAAAGCCTCTGTCACATCTGACACACCTTGTTCCTGTAGCCCTGTGGCTTCCAGCACAACTGCCTTGCATCCCCCCACTGTATCTTCTCCCCAGTTTGCAAGATGCCCCAAGGAAGCCCTGAGGCACCATAGAGGCTCACGCAACTTCCATGGCAGGGCCAGTGCTGCCAGTCCCTCCTGCAGTCAGAAGTGGCTGTGACGCTCCAGCGCACTAGCTGCAAGCAAACCCACGCGTCTCATGCACGTGTGCTGTTTTGGGAAGCTTGAAAAGTCCTCATCCAGAAAATGAGCATCTTTACTCAGGACCATGAAGCGAAAGCTCTCCCTGGCACCCAGCCATCTCACGCAGAGAGGAAAGTTGTTCGGACACTTCCATGGGCTTTACTGACCACAGTGCCCCCCCTCAGCCCAGCCTGCTCCAGCAAGCCCAGCCTAGTTTGCCAGCCATGTGGCTCTAGGTCACACAGGAAATCATATACTGTCTTTCCTTACAGAAATCACACATTAGGTCTTACTCCAAAACTTCAGTTTTGGTACTGAGAATATGTAATTTGCTTGTTGCTTTCTAAAGTTTGTCCTCTGAAGATGAGGTTAGGGTTGCAGGTTCACAAAACCACAGCACAGTCCAGGCTAGAAAGGATCTTGAAAAATCATCTGGTCCAAACTTTCACGGGAAAGGGAGCCCAGATAAGATTATCCGGCACCCTGACCAGTGCCATCTTGAAAACCTCCAGTGGTGGGGACACCACCACGTCCCTCAGGAGGTTGCTTCAGTGATTAAGTGTTCTCATTGTAAAAAAATATCTTTCTTCTATGAAGATGAAATTTCTCCTGGTACAGATTGTACCCATCACCCCTTGCCTTCGCCACGTGGCTCCTTGTGAAGAGAGACCTTCCATCCTCTTTGTAGCCACCCTTTAAAGTACTAGAATATGGTGATGAGGTCCCACCAAGCCTTCTCTTCTCCACGTTAAATGCCTGGTCTCCAAAAGAGTAAGAAAATGAAATCCAGTGTCTCATGCTGCCACCGAATGACCCCAAAGACTTGATTCTTCCTGGCAGGGCAGAGGGAAGAGGATGGAGAGGCAAAAAATGAGAGGTAGATGCTGTCCCTCCTCCTGAAGCTACAGGCAGAGACCTGCAGCTGTGTCCTGGACTATTTATTGTACACATGAGAGAGCAGCCTAGCCAAGCACATCAAAATAATCTGAGGCAATTCTGCAAATTGGGAGCCCAAATCTCTCACATTTTGACACAGTTGTACATAACAAAAAAATCACTATTTTTTTTTAATCATTAATAAGGCAGGACAGACTTGAAATCACAGTAGAAAAGAGCACTTATTTCCTTATAATAGCTGCTTAGACTAGTACTTCTGTCATTTTTACTTACATAAGACTTGCAAGGTTATAAAGCCCCATTTCCTCCAAAACAAAATACCTTATAAGAAGAATTCCTCCAATTTCCAATAGAAGGGGAAAATTAAAAAAGAGAATCAATGCAAACAAATGAATTTATTATTAAAATATTTTATAAACCTTTAGGTGCTCTCTGACGAGACTCAAAAATATGTTGTGTACTCAGTTCACTGGAAAAACAGGTCTATTTTTCTTTTTGAACCAAGGTAGTCCAGAAATATTTAATGAAAAAATTAAATGCCAGTTCTTAATGAGTACCAAGATATCAATATACATATTTCAGTACTATTTTAATAATAAAGCATTCAGTAAGAATAGCCTAAATTTAGAGATGGGATATAAATCCTCTAATGACAACCTGTTCTTCCCACCATAAGGGGGGAAATAAAAATTACTCCAGCCTTCCACTTGCTTTCCTCTTTCAAACTATGCAGCTCTCTTGCATCATTGTCTTTTCTACGTTACCATCCCATGTTCTTTCCCATCATTCAGACTTCGATGAGTGACTTTTATTCAGCTACAGAATTAAAACCCAAACTTAAGTATATCATACAGAGCTTTTAAAAGCCATCTGGCCAATTTTATCCACTGATATTCTAGGCAACACGATTTCCTGTACAAAAAAGTATACAGCAATATTTTAGTATCACACTTCCATAAAAACAAGTTCTATCTAATTCTAAAACAGAAGTATGCTTCCATTTTTAAACTTTCAACTTCTATCTTAATCAAAATGCATACAAGAGGATGTCTGAAAGAACATTAAGATGGTATGGCAAGTTGATTACTCTTCAATAAATAGTTCTCTTGTAGCTATTAACATCTCTGCAAGATCAACTGAAACAGTTTGCAAAAGGAAATGTGGCAATGAGAAGAACAAGTGAAACTTGAAGTGTTTCCTGCAAGCCTTGCCTTACACTTCAGATGTACGTAAGCACTGATATTTGACCACTTATGTTCAAGAAATGTGTAAAAAATAAGTGAAAAAATTGAAAGCCAAGTCACTATGCCAAAAATGACTTAAAGCAAAGTCTGAAACTTAGTTTTTACAAAATACTTCTGAATAGTTCTTAAGCATCACATACACCACCACCCACTCTCCCCTGTCCCCAACATGAAATAGAAGTTATTCAAGTATTTGGCATATGTGAAGATCCTTGCAATGTCCTGACCCACACTACAGCAATGTCAGTATGTTTTTATCTAAAAGCATCCAAGGATCCAAGTGCATGGTAAGTCCTTCCCACAGTGGTATGCCTAATATTCGCAGATGATGTACTGGACATTCTTTTTGTTATGACTGAAGTTGGTTTATCTTGTGACACTACTCAGAATCCTAACTCTATCTGTTTTTACGTTCTCCATGAGAGGTAGAAAGGTGCAGATGACAGATTTATTTCTTTTTTAAAGTGCAAGAACTTCTCCTTCAATTGGATCCTCCCAGGTTTGCTTATCACCTCCACTGAGAGTAGACTCCTCAGCTTGTTTGTACTTATACAGTCAGCAATTCCAATATGTATTTTTTTCCTGAAGTGTTCAGCATGTTTCTTTTAATAGAAAAATCATGTCATACCACACCGACAGGACAACCACAATTTCTGTTTTATAGACCACTTCTGAAAGTTAAGTCTTTGGGTACCACAGCCACTTCAATGCAATGCTCAGAAACAGAGGGTGACAGGCTTGCTTGAGTACAAAAGCTTTATAAAGATGTAAAAAGTTCCCACTGATAAACAGGAGTAGGAGAGGAGAATGGCTCGGGGTCCTTGTGGGCAGGCTGCGGGCGCTGTAGGCTCTTCTTGTCAGCTGTGAGAATTGAACAAGCAGAACAATTTAGGAAGCTTATTACTGGTTCAGTGAGCAAAAGGATTTAACGCAGACATAGCAGAGTCCCAAGTTATAAGCCAACTGAAAGCTTCTTATTATTGCATCACCTCACTGAAAGTAACAGGAAGGAACAGTCAGCTTTGCAGATCTGCTCCCCCTTTATAACTAAGACTAGACCAAAACAGCAAAAAAAAACCAAACCAAAAACCCACAACAAAAGAGTCCATACAGTCACTAGTCCTGCAGCCACCATTTCAACATAAAAGAACACCCCTGAGCATCTGTACGCAAAACATACACTGTTTGCAGTGTTACTCACTTAGTGAATACTGTGATTACCTTAATGTAGCTAATTTGGGGTGAGCCTGTACACAGTCCTTTAAAAAGGAAAATCTCCTCTATGCTATCAGAGGAATGTTTTCACAGCACTAAGTAGCCAATTCCTAAACAAATTCCCTTTTGCAGTGAGTAGTACTAGACTCTCATACATAATTATAGCAGAGGAGATCACTTGGATGCTACTGCTTCTACGCTACAGCAACTCCAAATTCAGTAACAAAAATAACTCCATAACATACTCAGGGCATTATTCTCCTGTGGCGATAAGGCAGTCAAAACCATGCACATTTAAGTAGTGATAATCGGCATAGCTACAGATCTGGTTAGAACCATAGCAGGGTGAGAAGTAACTACTGCTTTCATCTCATGAGGATCCAAGCCGGCGGAGAGGAACCCCGCCAGCTTACAGCAGCTGAGCAAGATGTTATTTTTGATAACTGCCTTCTGGTGCTCAGAATCTAATTTCAATATAAAAATACTCGATTTTTTGCAAATGGACAGGATCTTCATAATTTCTATATATGCCTCAGTCAATAGGCTTGAAGAAGTGTGGATCACACCCATATGTTTCACAAGGTGTGGAATACTGATTTGGGCAACAGAAGCTTGCCTCAGACTTCATAATTATTAAAATCTATTATGAGGTTGATCAAATTATGCAACTTAAAAAACCGCCACAACAAAACCACCATGAACTGCTCTCCAACTCTTCCATTATTCATTAAATCAGAAATAAACAGCTCAACATAAGGTATTCAAGCTGTTATGAAATTAATTTCTGTAAATGACAAATGAAGCTCCTTCTCATACAACAGCTTTTCCTTGGGAGTCCATTTATTCAAAAGAAATTAAGACGTTATCATACCAAGGCATAATTACATATATTTGCAACCTGAAATATCACAGCTGTGCTTTTAGACTTCTAGAGTAAAAAAAAAGCCTTATTAATTGTTACACTGTAGACCCTGCCAGATTCACTTCTCTAGGTATCCCATAACTCCATGCCTTGATCCTGCAACGGATACCTACAGCTAGACTCCCACCGCCGCAGTCAAGAAGGCTCTCTGCACATGCAGAAGTCCATTAGTGGCCACCTGCAAGGCTGTGTCACAAAGAGGACTGGCTTGCTGCCTCTGACACCTAGAAAAACCTCTACATTGCTGCTGCAATGCTCATGTTAAGATTGCCCCTGTGAAGGGAGTTTAGAAAAATTTACCTACTCCCTGTAGTGTATCAGCAGTAAGCATCTATACTGCAAGAACTGCTTGGCACGCCGGAAGTAAAGAACAGAATGAGACATCACAGTCCCTGTGGACAAAGTCCATGAATCTAAAAACCCTCATGATTTCAGCACCAAGGCAATGACTGTTCTATAGATATCTGATGTAGATTACTCACCCAGGAAGTCTGTCATGCACTCAAAGCATAGTATTTGAAAATACTATTTTTTTTCCTAATTACTTTTTAAGTCTTAGCCAGAAAATTTCCATCCTACCCACACTGTACCAAAATAGACTGAAGTAGAAATATTTGGCCTTGGGAAAAGAAATGCTAAACTGTGTATGTGCGTAGGTACACGCAATCCAGGAACTCCAGAGTATGCCTAACCAAAACAGCTCAAACCTACGAGCAGCAGATCTTATTTTTGGATTTCTCTAACGTTTGCACACAGGCACAGTGGATCACTCACCTCTGCCTACCCTGCAAAGGCAGCTGTAACGTTGGCTTGGCAAAGCAGAGAGGAGCAGGAGGGCCACCCTGGGCAGCGCGAGTGGAGGGAAAGCAAAGGAATGCTTTGAAGGCAGGACACCCCGAGCAGCACACCCAGCCCCACAGCGCTTCTGCACCATCGCCTCTCCCTTGCCGTGACCCCCAAATCTAATCCAGGGGGTTGGCAGATTACAGCTGAAGCAGGCAGCTATGTCTGACACGTGGGAGGGAGGAGACAGCACAGATCTTTAAAGCCCCAAGGAGGGTGTTGACCTGCCTAAATTAAGGAATTTCACACCTAAGCCACACAACCTGACAGGCCTGATTTAGGATTTTGTTTAATGCTTTAATTTATTATAAATACAACACATACAATAGTTTCTTTCAACCTATTAAAACCTATTGTGGTATTTCAACTTTATTTCATTTTACTAAAGGTATACTCCTGCTTAAGGACTTCATTGGGAAGATCAAATCCAAGGGCTCAGATGACTCTGCAAGACAGTGCTTTTAATCTGGGGCAACAGAGATCCATTTTGTTTTACATGTTTATCTATTTGTAAAGATAATGCTAGTGATGTCTGAGAACACTGAGGAGCATCATAATAAAGTATACATCAGCATTCTCCATCATCTGCTCACAATAAAACAGAACAAGCTAAATACTTTGGCATATGGAACCTAGAGAACAAAGAGCATCACTTTGATAGTCTCCAGAGGCAAAAAAAGCTTTTAAAGAGAAAATCAGAAGCAAATAGCATACGCAGGAAGACAAAGTTAAGGCATTATGAAGGTTTAACCTACATGCTCTTAAAATTCTAGTTTTTATTCTCTGCAATCACTCAAGCCCTAGTTCAGAATACTTTACAAAGCCAGTAAATCTTTTAGAGTAATATGGTAAAAAAAAAAAATCTCTTAATATGCACATCCCAGAGCCCTAGAGGGGGTTCAGAGCACTGTGCCCCTTCTTAAGGGTCAAAACCTCATTTCTTCGATACTGCTGTAATTTTAAGTATGGTGTTAACAGCAATTCTTCAGTAGATCAGAAAAAGAGAAGCTCGAGAAATAGCCTACAATATCATGAAATAAGCCTGACTTGTAACAAGACAGAGCAGACTGTACAGCTCTACACTGTTAGTCAGAACAGGCATTAATAGCCAAGCTCAAGAAACAAGGGCTAGGTTGGAAGGCTCTCAGGGCTGTGTGGCCAAATGGGGCACACCACAGGGAGGGCACAAAGTGCCATTGTCCGAGATGTGGCAAAGCAGGGAATGGATCCCCCTTTCTCCTTGTCTTGCCTAAAGAGGCATTCACAAAACAAGCAAGGAAAGCAGAGATGTCAGCATTTTAGACTATTTGTTCCCGTCCTATCTGACAGAATTAGAAACTAACTTCTGTACACACAGAGATATTTGAAGGAAAAACAGGATTTCCACCTAATAGAGATGTACAAATGAGACTTCATTAAGAATTTGCTTCAAAAAGTTCAAAATTTAAAGAGAACAGATTTGCAGCAGAGCATGCTTTTGATTTGAATTTGCAACCAATAGAGCTGAGCATGGAAATGACTTGCATGGCTTGCTTTCCTTTGCAGAGACCAGTTCTGGACAGCTAGGACATTCCACAACAGCACAACTGGCCCTGCTTGGAGACCACGTTCCCCAATATTGCTGGATAATTCCAAAAACCTCATTGTTTATAATAGCCTCCCACAGCCATTACTCCCCACACACATTCGTAGCAATGGATGCTGAATTTTATCCGCCATTTACTCTCAGTCATTGGGTACTAAAGTGTATTAGAAAAATTACTAAGTGACTGTTCTTTACATGAGAACTCTTAACACCTCACTGACATAAAAATCCATCTCAGTATTCACACATTTTTCCACATCAATTACAAATTCATCAGATGATAAAGAGCTTTCAAGATGTTTAGGGTCTTTGATGAAGATTCCCTACAAACATCTCTTAGAAAACCCAAGCATACTCTGTCTTCTGGATCACTCCATCCCACATATTTGATGATCGCTTTGGAGAAGTCCAATTGGCTTACAAGATACATTTCCTTAAACGCACATAGGCTATTCCCAGTATATCCTATTTTGCCTACTCAGTTTTACGTGTGAAAACTTTTGTCACTCTTCAGCCCCACAGATCATTTAAGCCTTTGTATCAAAGCTAATTTCCTCTGGTATAAAAATAACTTAAGCGATAGATTAAACTATATTCCATTGTAAGAAAGACTCGGACAAGCAACACCCCATAAACTCCTCCATGCAGAGTACTGATGCAAACAAGCTCCAATGATACGTCTTTATGTTTCTTGACTGTTCCTTTCACACATGGACTGTTTAAGCTGCCACAAAATCTGGCAGGGTCTGTGTAGGGGAAGGGTGTTCACTTGCTTTTTATGCCTTTACCAGTTTGCTCCTCAACAAAAATTTGTCTTGTAATGTTATTATTTAATAATTTAACTTTACAAAATTATGCTCTCTTCCATGTCCTCATTTGGATATATTACCCTCTTATCCTTTCCAACATCCTCCTTTACCCTGCTGTTTAACCATGTTTTAAGGGTTCAAAGAAAACTTCTGATAGATTTTTTTCCTCCTTCTAAAGGAAAAAAGTATGTTCTTTTCTATTGTACAAAAAAATTGCAGAAAGTCTCTAATATTTGGCTTGGAGTTGTATTGCGCTCAGAGGTGCACTACACAACAGAAGCATGAAATAAAATGTAGTCCCTGTCCCACAGTGATTATAGCTATAGTAGCAGTAAGGCATTAAAAATTACATAAGGCATCCATGGAGGAAAACTGGTCAAAGATTAAATACTACCTGTATTTGGCAAATTGATGCAGAAAAAGGGGTTTCATTTATGCAAGCAGAGTCTTGGAGTGTCAGTAAGGCAAACTCTACAGCTGCTCACAAAAGCAGGATGCAGGAGAAGGGGTGTGATGAGATCTAAACCACTATCTTCACTGTTGTGCTTAGGCAAAGGCTTCCTGAAGCTGAAATCTGTCTTACAAGAGGCAAGAATAGTTATTCCTGACAGAAGCCAAAGCAAGGTCTGTATGGCTGGAGAACACTTACAGGCTGAGAGCTTTCTGTGCAGCACTGAAAGGGTCTGGTTTTACAGACATGATGACAATTTTAAAAAGCAGGTATTTGAAAGCCTTCAATCACCATTTCTTCCTATCTAGGACTCTATCCAGTGTGCCCCTTCATCTTGATTTTTTTCAGAATGGGAAATCTGTTCTCTAGTTTTTCAGTTATGGCTTCATCTCCAAAGCAGGGGGCTAAGTATGTGGCCTTCTAGTTATAACTGGAAAATACATTCACCAATAAACACATAACCGCCACTGGAAGCACATACCAAATATCCAAACCCAAGAGCAGAATTCATATAGTACATTAAGTTTTAGTCTTTGTTAAATATTCCTGTACCATCTACTAATCCAGCAATATACTCTTTTACCCAAACTCTTCTTATGTCTTCATGCAATTGAGCAATAAAGATACCACATGTGGATCAACAAGTTGTATAATAAAACCAAAATTAATACCAAAAGCCTGAAGCTTGATGATTTTTAGAATTTCATACCTTTTTTTCAAACAGTCTCAAAGCTTTGCTGAATGCCAGACTTCACAGGAATCCACATACACGTGTTTACATTACACAGTCCTTTGTAAAGACAGGTGACTCTCATGATAATGTCCATCCCACATTTACTATTTCTATATTCCCAAAAGCTAAAACACCACTAACATTATTTGCCTAAGTAGCACATGTTGTAACCACAGCTGTCAAAGATTATAGTGACTTACAGTATATATGCCGCATGTATTTATGATTAAAACACACTTCTATTTCGGAGCCAAAGAATTAACTGTGAGCTATAGATTTTTTTCAGGATACATCAGTACATCTATTAGGAGTGTCCCATCAAATTTGCCTGCCTTCTTAAATGAAGAAGGGATTTACATGAAGAGATAAGTGGTTTGAATTAAGTGATTACCAGCAATCAATTTGATGATGCCAAACCAAGAGCCTCCTGGCCACATGCTGCCCATCGTACAAGTCACACAGATCACAAATGGCTTTCCCTTGCCTAGATGGGGGCATCTCAAGTCACACGAGGGAAAGCTATTAGCATACCGAGGTAGACAGCAGTTGAAAACAATCTGCTGCTACTGGAAAAGTCTCACTGACTACATCTCTGCAAGTTAGTGAAAGGGTTCCGAGAAAGGCCGTGGCTGAGCAAAGGCTACGTAGCCAGTAGCAAGACACTCCTACAGAGGGGAAAACATCACAGCAGATCAGCACTTAACCTTTGCAACGTGTATGATAAACCCAACTTGTAAAAGGCACTCTGCTTCCCACCCACAGGCACACGCTGGCAGCAAGTTCAACCCAGTACACCAGAGAGGCTGTAACCAGCTGAACTGTACCCCTCCAGCACACCTGACCAGTGAGGATTACAGTGACTGCTACAGCTGTCAGCACCTCCTGAGGATGGTGGCTCACAAATTGTTTTCTCAGATACACAGCACTCCATTAGGACAGCTATAGCACCGCCAGTGTACCAAGTAGAGTGAGATTCATCCTAACTTCAGATGTCCAAGTAAACAGACACCCACCTCTGAGCTAGCAGGTCTCAGCTTCCCTCTCAGTTTCTGGAGAGTGGGATACTTGTAGGACCTGTCACCTTCTCCCGAGGGAGGAATTTAGAAGTGCCTGTTCTACCCTACTTCAAGCGAGCCCAAGACAACTGGCACAGATATCAGATGAATTCCTGCAGAGCACCTAATTGTGCACAGTAATGCAATTTTAGTATTCTCCTGCCAGGGGGCCATTAGGGTGCATACAGGGAACAGGAGGATTTTCTACAGGTATTTTCAAGGTACCACCTGTCTTTATTTGCCTGCTTACTAACAGCTGAAAAATGAGACTGCAGATATAATAGCAGTGTAGGCAGTTTTTATTTAAACACCTTGGGGAGGAAAGAATCTCAAAATTCTTCATTTTTATTGATTACAAAGGAAGAGTATTAGGCAGCAGAACATAGAACCCTTCAGGGAAAGGACATTCAGTGATGAATTTCCTGTTAAGGATCAAAGGATTCTAAAAGAACACACTAAATTCAGAGTTTCTAACAGATTAGACTATCTAAAGTCATATTTTTCAGTTCTATTATATATGACTATATTCTGCATCATCAGCCTTTGGGTTCCTGAATGAAGGCAGCACTCCTTCACTGTCGGAGGAACTGACCTGGGGGGAATGAAAGGACAGAAGAGCAAGGCTTTGAGAAGAACAGAAGAAACACCTGCTAAAGCATCTTCGCAAAGGATCTAAAATATTAGGCACTTAATCTCATCATTATCTCCTTGGACTGCTAAAGAGATGAAACATAGCCTCAAAACCTATTTCATCCAAACTGAAACATTTAAATAGCAGAATGCCTAAAATAGATGAAAAGAACCTAGTTCTTGATAGAACACTGACAAATCCGCATGTGACGACATCATGTTTGCTTGTGACAAACCAGTGTAAATGCTCACTAGCAGGTAATGCTCTTTCCCCAGAAAGATTCTATTTTCAGCAAATTAACACAGCAATAGTACCAGCTTTTCAATATATACTTTCAGGTTCAGCAACAGCTCAAGATGAATGCGTAAAGCAGCATGCACTAGATGTCATTCTTGCCCTGTTAACCTTAGAGATAAGAAATCAGCTCAGGGAGAGCTCCGTTTTCAGAGTTTAATGAAAGCACAGCAAGACTGATGCTTGAAAAAGGTCACAAGAAAACAACAGCAGTAGAGCAATGCTGACATCAAATGCTTGACCTTTATTTAATCTTAATCCCATTATCCTTTTTCTCCCATCACAACAATAAATCCCACAAAAACAAAGGGATGTAGTCACAGAAAAAAGAGCATACATGTAAAAGAATTCTATGGAGAGTACAAGGATACTTCCACATAATTCTTTTATATATATATATATATCTATGCACAAAACCTGCCAAAGTTAAATCTGTTACCAGATCATGAAAAATAACAAACAGTAAGAATAAAGAAATAACCTTAGTGAACTGCATTTCTCTTTCTATTTACATGCAAGATGAAAGCAGGATGCAAGTCAACATATCTAGCAGATGTTCCAGCATACAATCTCATACATTGATTTTTTCCAGGATTGTCTAATAGGAACAGGATGCTCCTTTTAAAAATGTTCTTTCATAAAATCAGAGATCTGACTAAAGACAAAAATTAATATGCAAAACCCTTACATTCCCACATTTACAAATAAATACATAACAGGACCATGAGGAAAAAATCAATGAGTTGCTCTCTAATACAATGATGTTTCTTCACGGAATAAGAATATATATGGACTCTGATTATTCTTTAATGTATGTAAGCCTTTATTCAGCATGGTTTTGCTCAATTTTAGCCATGTATCTGGAATGCAAAATCCCCTTCAGTAAAAGAAATATTAGGAGTGATACCTCTTCATTAGTAACGTATTAGGAATGGCAGAAACAGCTGAAGAAAAAAGCTATTTCAGAGGAAAAGAATTCCCACATTCTGCACTACTCAGAGTTAAGAATGTCCACACCCAGGGGCTTCTAGGATGTTTTTCTCCACTTTACGTAGACACCTGCACACTGTCTTCATTATTAAATAAAAAGTAGGAGGCAAGATCTATTACAAAGAAAAGATCTTGGAAAAAAATGTAGTTGAGAGTGGATTTTAAAGCACATCTTTTGTCACTCATGGATGTTAAAAACAGGGAAGAGGAATGCCCTCTTCTCACCATCTTTGGCCTTCATTTACACTTGACATAAGTAAATTAGGAGGCATTGCTCAAAAATTACTTCCTCAAGATTTTTCCCAAGCAAACTATAGCTAAAAGAAATTAAATCCTCCTGACCACAGAGGAGACAAATGTTGAGGCAAGAAAAAATTGTATTAATCTCTCTAAATGAACACCCTATACCTGTCTTACTCTATACATTGTATTAGCCTTTTAAAAGCATTATAGAAAGGTTAATACCAACAGCAAGAGCTGGTTTTCCAAATAAGGAGAGAGGATAAACGCAGAAACGGCAGAGGTGAGATTAAAATTTGGGAAATTCAGGTTGCGAGAAGCTTGCCAGATAATGCACTACAAATTTCACTGCTTGTTTCTGCCTCCATAATTTCTCTGAGCTTTGACACTAAAATGATGAATTTCTCACTTTTAAGTCAAAAAATCTCTAAAATCAAAACAACACAACACCACACCCATCTGCTTTCCAATGCTTTCTCACACACCCCCACTTTTTTTTTTTTTAAATCTAGCAATTTGAAAAGCTTTATAGCCTTCTAGAGGATCAAGTCATGGTCACGGATTAGCAAATGTGTCTTCCTTGCAAAATTCAAACCTCATTAAGTTAGTTAAGTAGAAATAGAAACATCAGAGCAAAAGTCACAAGTTAGTGACTTCGACTAATAATGATTTTTTACAGCACAGTACTCAAGCTGGGAAGGAAAAAAAAAATCAATGCATCATGAGAAGGCTTAAGAAAAACAATACCAATTGTTCACTACTGGTAACAAATTACTACAGTCATGTCTTGATAGCATCAGCCACATAAAAAGAACATGCCACATCTAAACAAGGATTCTCATTTCTTTAGTTCCCCCACAACAAAAC
>NW_010390447.1:521-13394 GCF_000710305.1 Buceros rhinoceros silvestris | reverse complement strand
CCGCTCTTCAGAGAACAAGCACCCCACCTCCTCACCTCTCTGAAATCAAGCCCAAGATGTGCTTTTGCTGTGGTTCCCTCATCACCTCCCCTAAGCAATCAGGACCTCAAGGGAGGCAACCATCTTCAGCTTCACATTCCCTCTACAGCTTCTCAAAAAAAAAAAAAACAAGCAGGGTGAAAAAAAATCAGCTCTCTGTGTCCAGTCACTTGATGTGGTCAAGATAAGAGGGAAAGGCAAGTTTTATGTATTTACAGAACTGCCCTTCAAAAAGGGCAAAGGTTACAAAAAAAAAAAAAAAAAAAAAAAAAGGCAGCACAGTTTCATATCCATTACTTCAACACTTCCTAAAATAAAACAGACTTTGTGCTACCCCTGCCAACATACACTTCTCTGTAGTCTAGCCCCTGCCTCCACAAGCATGTACGAGGACACCTCCCCTCCCCACACGCATTTGTCTACTACTCTCACCGTCAGCCAAAACTACTACACACCTTTCGGCTAACTAGATTTTAAAAGATGAGACATGAAAGTAGTAAGAGAAATCTTCACTTTTCTCAATAGTTTACTCTTATCTGCTTGGATTAACTTTCCATATCTTACACGCATCTGCTGTACACAAAAAACCTCACTCCTCCTGTCTGCAATTTGCTGTTCTGCCAACCCTTTTGAAAAGCACATGCCCTCATGCTACGAGCAAAGTGTTAAAAGAGCTGCTATTTCTCTATACTTAGCAGGCAATCTGTGTAGGAGATGTAAATACATACTATTTTCAAAGGCAAAAAAGCTTTTAAGGATATTTTACACAATGCTCAAAACTGCACCTTGATCCCCAAACTCCCCCCTTATTTACACAGCCCTGAACTTTTCATTAAGAGGAATAAATCATGGCTAAGTATTTTGAAAGCTCTTAAGTCTGAAACTAAGCAGTTATGCACAGCCTCATATATTCCCTTCCCTTCAAATGTGCTGAAAAAGTTCGCCCTGGGCTTGTAAGGCTCTAACAGCGGGTTCCAGTTACGGCTCTGGATGAGAAGCACAACTCATCTAAATAGGAGAAAAGGCTTTTTTTTTTTTTTTTTAGATAACTACTGCATATCCCTAACTATCTTAGTAACTTAAATCCTGAAACACTGAAGGACAGCACCTATGTGCTAGGAACAGGTCTGACATTTGGCGATGCTGTAGGTGTCAGCAGGATCTATTCTACTCTCTCCTAACTCTAAAATCCTCCATAAAAATCTTACAGAAAAACAGTAAGGCTGCTACTGCTTTTATGATACAATACACTTGACGCTGTTAAATTCCTTTCTACTAAAAAAATGGTAGAACCCTATATCAACAGTCCCCGTGTGCAGAGCCTGTGCAAAAAGAGCCACAGCAATGTGCTTGCCTGTTGCAGTTTAGCCCCATATGTGCCCACAGTCTGGTGTCATAAATCCCACCACATTCAGAAAGAAAAATCCAATGCTGGCTAACAGCATTATGGCTGACATTTTTCCTTCCAGGAATCCAACAACCCTGCATCTGACATTTTTCTTGACAAAAGAAGCTCTTGAGCAAGGGAAGTGGAAACTGTATCACATTTTTCATGGAAGCTAACCAGTAGTGCCATTTATCTCTTCATTCATTATATAGTGCAAACAGGTAAAAAACCTAGGTAACAAATCAACTGCAGCATATAAAACAAGAACTGTGCCTATTTAAATGTACTTACTGAATTTAGAAATTGATATATATCTAGCAATTAATGCAAGAGAGAGCACACATTAAAAATTATGCTAACTGCAGCAATTACAAGAAATCTGAGAATTGCATACAATGATGCTACATGTTAGTGATTCTTGGTTTAGTTACTTTTAAACACTACAGAAGTATGTATCCTGGACCAAAACATACTGACAAGAAAGATATGTCAAAAAGGGTTTTTTGTGGTTGGGTGGGTTGGATTTTTTTGGGGTGGTTTTGGTTTTTTCTTCCCGTCACCAGTTTTACTTTCCTTTCCTAATCTGGAATTCCACCATTACCACTTTAGTTAATAAACTTACAAATCGGAGTTGCTACATTAGAGGAAAAGTGAACAAAAACTGTAGTAGTTTTGGACATAAGCACAAAACCCCAAAACCCCTCAATGATAATACTAGAACTGCAGCAGTTGCTTAGTCCACACTTTGTTCTAGATCCCAAGAGATTTGTCTCAACTTCATCTAGTCAACGCTTGTGGAAATGTGATAGCAACAGTCACCCTGCAAATCCAGGAACCATACTGAAATACTTTTCAGAGTACATCAGACATCTGAACATCTCTTCCCTCCCTCTTGACTAGTGCTCATCTAGAACCTGCACCGAGTTGAACAGAAGCACCCTGAGGAGCAACTGCCATACTGCAGCACACCTATAGCAAAGTAAAAGATCAAAGATGCTGTGTCCCAATAAAAAATGCTGGGTCACAACATCCTGTGCCTCTCTAAGAGCAGGCACTCCCTGCTGCCAAGGAACCCTCAAGGCTCCTGCTTTACTTCCACTTCTGTTCTCCTCTCCACTTCCACATGTCATGAACCAGGATGCAGTTGCTCCTTCAGAATAATGAGAAAGCAAGCTTGCTTGTTTGGACCATATAGTCCTTGTTGTCTAATAAAAAAAAGGTTATCTGTCCACAAACCTTGCCTCACTGGAAAGATACATTCATCACACGTAGCATTCTTAGCAGAAGGCAGCTGACTATGGAGATCCTTGCCAGGACTGATTAGACACAGACTAACTGTGGTCAGATCAAAGTTCAGGACACACCTGTACGAGAAAAGGCTTTGTTTGATAGTGGCAACAGAAGTAGTTCTGCTGAACGCAGAGCCCATATCACCAAGCACTCAGGCTGAAAGTCAGCACTTGCACAAGAATCCTGCACTCTTCCAGAACTTTGTTTCACGCATAGATAGAAATCAAAAGATAGAGTCAGGGCTTGAAAAACCTGCCTACCCACTGCAAGTGAAATGAGGAGGGGGATGAGTAGGTTGAGTTGGCTTAAGTAACAGAAGCCAGTAAATATTTTGGAAGGGAAGAAGAGGAGTCAAATCCTCTCCGGTTCATGTAAGGAGAAAGCTTGGAAAAAGGAAGGGCAGATCTACGCACACATAAGAGGGATGGTCTTTCTCTATGTCTGAATTGAGAGCAGCAAGAGGAATTAATACACCTGGGGTACCAAGCTGTGGGACAAAGAAAATTATATTGTCAAAACTAGGCAACTACACCCACCTTCTCTACCTCACTGAGGACTGATGCTACCAACAGCAACAAAACAGTATCAGTAGACAATTCAGCATCCAAACTTCTTACATGAGAGCACAAATCATACATGAAATGAAGTTCTCCCAAACAAGTAAGCAAACGTTTTGGCATTGTTTCTGTCCACAGGCAAGAAGACTATCTAACTGTAAGTGAGAAATATTTTTGTCTTTGTTTCATACCTTTTTACTGATGCACTGAATGTTTCTGAGCCAAAAGAAGAAATTCTTGTACCTGATAAAACTTTTGAAGACTTGGGGGCAGATTACTTCAGTATAACAGGCTTAGGCAAATCCAGAAACAGAAGCCAAATCCCACACCACCTTATCAAAGCAGTCCTAGCTGAGGCACACTGAAAGAGGTTTCTCTCTCTGCAAATCTGACACCGTCAGCTCTTACAAGTTTGCGTAAACTACATCGAATTCAATTCCCCAAAACTCCAAACTGTATACTCCATGGCTGTCACACAAGGTGTACCTACAGATAAATATGTTCATTTATTTATTTAGTCATTCCCTAAAAAAGTACTTTACATCTGCCAGACGATGCTGAAACCAGCTTTTTATTGAATGACACTTACAAAAACCAGGAAACAAAAAGGGCTGGGGTGGGGGGAATCTGAATGAATTAATTCACACGTAGCTGGAGTTAAAGCTAGCTTTTAGCTGCTGAACAGTTACTCCGTATTCTTTTAACAGTTTTCTTTCTTGGGACTTTTCAGTTGTCCAATTTTATGAAGGACTGTACAATATAATCAGCCTGAAATGCTGCTTCTCAGAATCAGCTCCAGCAGTCCTTGGCCATTGGAATTGAAGGTCAGAAGGCAAAAATTACATCTTCTAGGCAGTACCTCATACCATAGAAGTTTTGAACAGAGTTTCTCAAGATATGTGGTGCATCACCAGGAGATATCTGGATTCATTTCAGTGAAAAAGAGTAATCAGAAAACCATCTTGGGGATTTCTGCCCTTCTACTTCTGAGTCTCTAACTTACGGAATTATATCATCCTGCAACACACGTTAACCAATAGCTGCTGTGAAGACTAGGAAAACATTCCTCAGCCTATTTGGTTTTGTTACCTTTGATTTTCAAAGGGCTCTTTGATATGGTGATTCTCCATTTCTTAATAGTAATGCCTGAAGCAGAGGTTAAACAGCATGGAATGCACTTTCTTTTCCTTTCCACCTTTTTCCTCTTCCAGGTCTCCTTGCCTTGTCTACAACTGCCACAAGAAAAATTTAAGATCTACTTTAGCCCTCTGGGTTCCCACTACAGGAGGCAGGTGGGCTGGTGAGGGGTTGATTCTTGCCAGAACCCATCTGATGGGGCCCGTCTTCTCCTTAGTATCACGCCTTTCTCTCTCTCCGCTTCTGAGGCTGGATGGAGCCAGGTGAGCTCTGCTGGAGCATGGAGCACAAGAATGAATTACTGCATTCAGTACAATTATGAAGCTGGATCGAGGAGCAGGCTAGAGCACTGTATTATGTATATATGAAAGATGTATCTAAGTCCTCTGACCTCCAGGACTCCTGTTCTTGGCAGGCCCCAGCCGCCCCGCACCTGGGGGATGCCCAGAGGTAGAGCAGCGACTCTTTCACGGGCACCCCCTTGCCGTGGGGAAGGAGCTTGCGTGCCCTTGTGAGGTTGAGAGCTGTGCTGGTGGTGGCAGGTGCCTCCGGTGGGGTCTCCCAAGCCAGACAGGTCTCAGCTGAAGGGTCAGACACAGTGTGTCCACGGGCAGGATGGGCTCACTAGCCTTGGGGCAGCCATCCTAGGAGAAGGACAACTCTGACCCCAAACCCGGGCAGATGGAGCTCGTTTAGCCCTGTAAGGCTCCATCATCTAAGAGAAGGACACTCTAACCAAACCTACGACCTGAGGACTTCACTGTCACCGTCCAAGCTCGCTAGGCCCTGGCAGATGAACCTCAGGTGTAAAGGGTGGAGCCAGTTCCGCGCACGCTGCACCTCCCCTAAACAATCCACTGCACAGCCCCGAAGGGTGCACTCATCGCTTGCAGTGAGCGTGGGAAAAGCCCTTCCCAGATCTTTGTTCGCAAAGCCAAGCCATGATGGTGATGATCTAAGTCCTCTGGATAAATCTCTAGCTGTCAGAACTGTAATCTGTGGGACATTAAGAAGCACACTGTATGCTTGCTGTAATCTTACACCCCACCCTCAACGCCACCTTTTAGCCACCAGGGAAGACAGAACAGTGAAGGAGAGATACTGTTGCTCTGACTGAAGTGGCCTTCCTTATGATCTTGTAGGCAAGGGTGAGTGGATGGGAATGGGGAAGGAGAAAAACACCATTAGAGAGAAAATTAACAAGCTGACTTATAAAAATTCAAGAGTTAACCTAGCAAGACATCAGTTTATCAACAGCACAGGTGCACCATCATCACCAAGTAGACAGCAAAAGATCTATGCATTGTGGGGGGTTTACATCAACAAACAATTCGGGGTCTTCCAGGAGCATTACCATGCTACTTTAACTACCTTGTGAGTTGCCACATGGTCTATAAGCTTGTCACTACGCTTTAGAGAGCATTCCTTACAAGCACCTCAGTTGCATGAAGACTTCCTTTACAGTCTTCAGTTTGTCTTCAGCATTACAAACAGAGCAGTCATGACAAAGATTGGATTTGAAAGCAGATGTGCTTGTACTGTGTAACACGACTTTCAGTTCCATTCACACATCATTTGGACAACTTCATCACAGATTAAATACATTAAGATTCAAAGCCAGCATATCTATTCTTTTTAAGACACCCTTTGGCAGTACAAGACTTAAAGAAAGACTGGATAGAGGTGGTGACTACAGCGTAAGAAGAGATATTACAAAACCTCAGAGAGGAAAAAAGACCCAACCCAAAACAGGGCAAATATACTGCAAGGCGGGGGCGGGGGGGAAGGGAAGCAAAATTGCCCTTAGATTATAAAAGTAGTATGAAAAAACCCACCTTTCCCATTACATGTAAATGCCTCAATCTGTACAGTTACTTCTGTTTCAGATTTTCTTTCGGTTCCAATACTGAATAATGCCACAGAAACCCAATCCTTCTGCATACTTTCTCTAAACAATCTCTCCCCTGTGCATCACTCAAACATTTTCATTCAGTGCCATAGCCTGGCCTTGAAGACCCATGAAACATACTGCGGACAACAACCCTGCAATACAACAGCCTCATGAAGAACCTCATCAAAAACTCATTTATGCCAAAGGAAGGTCAACCATTTCACTGCATCATTAAACCACTTCCTATGACTGTTGAAAGTTGTCATGTTTACTTATAACCACAGCACTTAGTGCCACTAAACCCAGAAAAGGCAATGGAAATACATCTATTAATAGACCATAAAGCGTAGGGGGAAAAGATGCCCTGTGGCTGAAGCACCGTACTAAAAGTCATGAAACTAAGGATAAAAGTAACTACTCCCTCTTCCCTTTAGGACAGGGAAAGCAGAACCAGCTCCTCCATCATTTATTTTGGGAGCCATAACTGGCCTACTGTTTATCAACATTTTAAGATCCCCAACAGCATGTTTCCAGTCCTCTCCCTGAGGTCTCTTGCCCTGACACAGAGTGGGTATGTACACACACAGAGATGCCACAAACATGGGAATGAAAATTACTAGCAAAAGCAAGTCACCAGTGATGGGGAAAGGAAAGTGTTTCCCATTAGTCGGTAGTAGCCCCTTGAAGGAAGGGAAATTAAACCCCTTTACTTAAAATAATAATTAAAAAAAAAATCACAGTAATGATGTGTGGATAAACACTGTAATATTGTCCTTTTTTCCCTTCTGGGACAAAAGGAAAGGCCCTTTTTGTGTGACTTGCCATGTAGCCAACTCAGTAGCACGAAAAATTATTTTTGTTTCAAATAGTTTTTTCAAAATTATGTTTATTTTGCTTACAATATAATTGTATATTGGAAGTTTACTCCAACTCAATCACCAAGGCTAATTTATTCAGACTGGAGTATTCTTCAAATTTTCACTTGATTTACTGCTTAAGTAAAAAGGCAGCAGACCTCTCCGTTACTGGGCAGGGTAAGACTTTAGCACTCTTGCTGCAGGTTAACAAATCCAGGCTGCACCACCTTAGGAAAATCTGTATCTTTCTTTTTTTGATCAGAGCAACATTAATAATTGCAGTATTCCACCACAACTACAACCAAAATTAATTGCAAGCTAGAAATATTTGAATGAACATTTTGCTGAAATAAGTAAGGGCTCTGCTAGATTCTGCTTGGTGTGAAACAAGTAATTTGATAATTCATATGGACCAAACCAAGTACGGCGTACTTCCAGCTCTCATCTAAGTGAAACAAAACCACAAGATATCCTCCAGCATCTGGCATGAAAACAGACAGAACAACCAGATATATCAGTGCTACCAGTACTGAAGATCTTTTGAGTTGCTTTTAGAGTGGTATCCACAAACTGATACAGGGTATCATGTATTTTTTCTAACATATCACTTTCCATCCTATCAAAACCTCACGTAAAAGTGATAAATTCTAGAGCCTCATTTTATTTATTAAAATCACTACCAGGAGCTTCTAGGAAAAAAGGAGCTTCTAAGAAATTACTCGAAGGAAAGAAGATCTACAAAGCTTCCTATTTCTTCTAAAACGGCTGGATGCACAGTACACCAACAATAATGCTAAGGTTACGAGGCATAAAATCCATTTGTCTTCTTGTGCAAGCAGATGCTTTAATGTGCATGTGGGGCCAACAGGCTCTGGCATGAAGTACCAACTCAGAGGGCATCCCAGACTAAAATGCTCATCATATCAAACCAAATTAAAGAATATTCAGTAGACTGGTCCTCTTAGAAGGTAAATGCAAGCCCACAGGAATTACTTCAAAAAACAAAACATGTTAAAAACCTTACAGATTAGCAAAGGGGTTGACTTCAAAAGCTTGAACAATTTCACCTGAGTACTCAAAGTACACAAAAAAAGAGTTTCCAGATTTTTCATATACCAGAAAAAGGATTTCAATGCTTAAGACTGCACCGAACATGTATTTAATCTTGTAATGGAAAAAAGTAAGTTCAAAAAGTTAAATACTATGTGATGCACAGGAAACAATCTCTTCTGTTAAATCACTACAAGAAAGTCAGCTAAACACTAAGTTTTTCAATTTTTCCTAATATGCATAACACCAGAACATAAAAAGTTGCAGTTCCCACATTGTAAAGGAATTAAACAAAAATGAAATGCTAATAAGTGAAGTTGCTACTGGCACCTTTATTTAGGCCAAGAAAAATAACACGACACCAGAGTGAAAGAAAAAGTGCTGGCACACTGAGACATGGAACAGTTCAAAGCAAAATGATTTCTGCGCAAACAGCTACCGAATGCAACTGTGCAAACTCTGCACAACATCAGGAATACTTTTAGTCATCACTGTCTTGGACATCCTCATTGAAAAGTAGCTAAAAAGCAAAGATGAGCCTACCTGCTGGGTAACTGAAGTTTACGCAAAGATCACAGAAATGCTTTATCAATCTCAGCAAAGCAGACGTTTGTCTGCAGCTCCTTCATACCACAAGAACAATCAATCAGCTTCCCCTTGATCAAAGGAAAGCAAACGCAAACCCATGAAAGCAGTAGCAAAAACCTCCAGATATTCAAGCACAAAAGAGAAACTGATGTTCCAGAATTTAGGGCAAACACCTCCAGCCAGTTTGATCTGGCATTTGGTAAGCAAAAGCGACATATGCAAACAATACAGGAAAGGAAAACAAGCACATATTTCACAAGACTTCGTATCGCAGAGGAGATCGATATTAAATAGTTAAGGAAGAGTGTAACTATTGGGGATAATTCATTTAATAGTTACGGGAAGAAAACTAAGATGTGACCAACAAGCATTTTAATATATTAATTCATTACATTCACAGAAGGCCTGAAATGTATATGCATTAGGTACATATGCAGAACATACAAGACAATCCAAATCCAGAAGTAATTTTATATGAAACATTTTTATTACTATTTAGCTGCAACAAGAAGTACTTTACTAAGATCCTTACAACATTCAGACCTGCAGAGAGTGCTAGCATTTTAGGATCTTGACAGTATCGCGATACAAATGAGGGAAAAAAAAAAAGTGTATTATTTGAATGAAAGACACAAAGTCTGGCAAATGTGTTACAGTATTTTGATCCTCAGTTTCTTTTTTTTTTCCCCTCATTTTAATGGTTAGATAGATTTCCACTTTATGAAACCCATTTACCTCTTATCTTTACAACCCCCCACACCATCATTCATCACTGTGGAGATAAAACAGTGAAAGGTATTTCTAAATAACCTATCTAAAGTCAGTCCAGAGTAATGCTATGCTGTAAAATACCTTTGAGATTAGCCAACATTTCAAGTAACTTTTTTAACTGGGTAAGCTGCTGGAATACAAGTATATTAGGAAAACTAACACATACCAGGTTTTTACATGCACTAATTCCAGCCATAGAACATACACAGGTAATATATCATGTTGTGATGGAAATAACAAACATAAGTACAATTAATTACAGCAAAATAACTCAAAAATTGCCTAAATGTCGTAAACCATACAGGTTGAAAGAACCTCTGCTGCAGTACTGAAAGAACTGATTACTGCAATAACCTTGGCCGAGTTACAGCATTAGTACTTCTTCCATTATTTAAGCATATTATCCAGATTTTCCCTCTCAGCCAGTAGAAGAGATTCACCAGAAAATTAAATATGTGCATGTAACGCAAGTTTATTTAACATACGTACCACCCAAACCACCACACCACAGTACACTGGGAGCTGAGTACAACCTGTCACACAAACATCACCTGAGAGCTAACTGTATCAAACGGGACCTAGAAGATACACAGACCTCACAAAATCCAAAGTTATCAGGCTGAGAACAACTGTGAAGAGCCAGTTAAAGGAGGAAGATGGAAACAGGGAAGAGACAATTTGAGTTTGCTGTTGCTCAGTGCAATTAGCCATTCTATAGTCTGCATTAGTTTCCTTATCAGCTGTACCTCCCCCCAACCTGTAAAGTCCAGTTATTTATAAAAACTGTACACAAACAATACTTCAAAAAAACAGCACGACACATAAATGTATACAGAACTTAAATTCAGAATAAATCCCTCCAGGACTGGATCAACAGCTTGAGTCAGTTTTAAGTGAAGGGCTGAAAATCACGACTGTCAGAGTTGGTGTAAAAAACAGTTCGTTTGAGGAGTGGTCAAGGTAACTGGAACACAGAAGAGCCCAACAAGCTACTTAACAATACTGAGACTGGGACCTTTTGGAAGAGGTGAAATACACAAGAAAGAAGTAAGATTTCTTTTTTTTTTAACCACCTGAACAGTCCAGAATTAAACAGAATTAAAAGCCTTGCTCTTAGTTTCCATAGACTTAAAATGTATGTGTTTGTGAATGACAGATACGAATAAGATTTTGAACGCATTTCCCCTGTGGGTTTTGTTCTGCACACATTAAAAGACTGGTAAGTCTTTCTAAACTAAGAAAGTTATAACTGTGTTTTATTTATTCATGAGACAAAAAAGCCTTACTACATAAATCTTCATACAACATGAACATGCAGGATATAGAGTTTCATTTACATTAAATAAGTACATGCTCCTTCAATTAGCTTGTCTGGAAATAATTACTTAATATTAAAAAAAGCATCTCTGATGCTTTCCACTGCTACAGACACATCAGCCAACAAAGCAGATGGAGGTATGTGACACTACACAGTGTCTCACAAACACTAAAGTTTTCAGATGCTTCACTTTCCCAACGCATGCATTTCAAGCAATATACTCCCTTTTCTTTCTGCAATCTTGGAATTCAAAGGCAAGATATTTTTCTTCACTGTGATTTAATGAAACATAGTTAGAAAGGAATCTTACTTTTTCTTTTTTTTGAAAAGGCAGAGGCAAAGCCTGTCACTGTTACAATATTTTAACCTTGAGAGGATGTAGCATATTAAACTGCTCTGAACTAAAACTAATACTTGCAAATGACATCACATGAAAAGCTGCTGCACATGAATTATCCTTAGGGATAAACAACCTTGAATGTCCATATATGAGAGGAAAAAAATGTAGTAAAAAAATACTGTAAGTATACTTTCTTTAAATCATTTTGGCCAGTATGAAATCTGTTGGAAACGCACTATCAGAAAGAACACCACAGAGAGTACTTTTAAAGAAATACACACACGAATTCCTTCAACTAAATGGATTTTGTGATCTACGGCCCAGGTTGGCAAAACATGTAATTTTTTTCTTAAATACTTTTAGCGCTAAACACCTTTTCTATAAGAAAAAAAAACCAAACAACATTTTGCTCTGAAAATCAAAGTGTTCAGTATTTCAATTTCTCAGAATATACATTAAGCAAATTTCACCAGGCAGCAAAAGGGAAGAGGAGAGCTGCTCAATATTGAGCAGCTTTTCCTTCACACGCTCTTTAGTCATTACCATTACTACAGATGGCAGAAGCAATAACACCTACATTTTGGTCACCTAACACTCTTCCTGACAAAAAAAATTCCTGCGACATCTTCTCAGGCCGTAGTATCTCTGTTGTTGCTGCACATCTTCGATTTTTGGCGTGGGGATACACTTGAACTTTGCAAATAATATTTGCCTGTGCCACAGAATTTTGCTCCTTTTTGTGGAATTATAAACCATTGAACAATAGTCTCTTCTCTGTCAGCTAAGAGATATAAATGCCTTTCCAAATGTCTTCCCTTACTGCAGGCTTACTTATCACAGCATGATCTAGGCAGACAGTCTGAAGTGATGGACATGCTGAATCTGGTGCCTCACTTTCTCTGCCATCCTAGCAGTACTCTCAGCATTGGAGGACCCTAGAGATCAAAACTCAGATGCTGTCATAGAACTACAAAGTCTGGGAAGGGGGACTGTGGCTACAGCCACCTCCTGTTGCTGGCACAGCACCTCTTTGCAGGGCAACACAGTGGAAAGGAGCATTTTACTTCTTCCTACCCCTGTGAACGAGATGAGGACTCCAGGACCAAGATGTACATGCTAACGAGTGAATTAAGAGAGCATAATTTCCACATCCATGCTAATAAATTGCATTAGCAGCTGTTGTGTTTGCCACAAAACTGATAATCTGGGTCCCAGAAAGAGAGTCTCATTCTCTGCTGCAACAGATCCAAATTCCATCCGCACTGCTGTCTGTAAAACACACCACACACAGAGACAATCTTTTACACTACATCGTATATTATCTTCCAGCAGCCAATTCAAATAGAAAAAAGATTTGGCTGAGACCACTCTACTACTGCTGTGCTTGGGCATTAGTGCTCAAGTGTTGATGCTTGATCACAAGTGATTACCTCCATCCATGCCTGTCCATGCTCTACGACACATGACCCATTTGATATCATCTTTTATTATACCACATGCTACCTTTCTATGGATTCCCAATCTCACACAGGCTGAAAAATAGATGGTGTTCTGGTCTTTATAATAACTGAAGCTTTTTTGCAAAATTTGCCTCTTAAGTTAGAAAATATAACATAGAAAACCAGAAGAGGAAAAATGCCTGGAAAGA